>NC_092858.1:177092058-177103575 GCF_032062135.1 Pyxicephalus adspersus
GCAGTTTTGGGGTGTCTCCTTTATGGATGGGGGGATGGTATTGCGGTGTAGGGTGGGGTGCAGGGGGTGTCTCCTCCATGTGGAGTGCGGGGTACCCTGTTTCTTGGATGCCCCATGTCTCACACTCTCCCTTGCTGTCTCTTGTTATAGTTTCCAATGATCTATTGAAAGGAAAATTCCATAAATACATCACAAATATAATCTGGAGTCTCCACAATCTGCTCTCTGCCCAGCTGGCAGGGATTGGATGAATGGGACTGTCTCTTATACTGGGAGGGCTGTCTCTTATACTGGGAGGGCTGTCTCTTACAATGGGAGGGCTGTCTCTTATAATGGAGGGCTGTCTCTTTTAATGGGAGGGCTGTCTCTTACAATGGGAGGGCTGTCTCTTATAATGAAGGGCTGTCTCTTATAATGAAGGGCTGTCTCTGGTTGGGCTGTCTCTTATAATGGAGGGCTGTCTCTTTTAATGGGAGGTCTGTCTCTTATAATGGAGGGCTGTCTCTTATAATGAAGGGCTGTCTCTTATAATGAAGGGCTGTCTCTGGTTAGGCTGTCTCTTATAATGAAGGGCTGTCTCTGGTTGGGCTGTCTCTTATAATGGAGGGCTGTCTCTGGTTGGGCTGTCTCTTATAATGGAGGGCTGTCTCTTATAATGGAGGGCTGTCTCTTTTAATGGGAGGGCTGTCTCTTACAATGGAGGGCTGTCTCTTATACTGTGAGGGCTGTCTCTTATACTGGGAGGGCTGTCTCTGGTTGGGCTGTCTCATATGGGGGAGGGCTGAGGTGTGTCTGGGTTTGGCTGATTTCATTGTCAGTTGTGTCTCCTTCATCTGTGCAAGCTGCTGGCTGGGGACAGAACATGTATGTGCAATGTGTGTGCTCTGTGTGTGCCATGTGTGTGTGTGTGTGCCCGGGGATTGTGCGCTGTGTGAGCTCCATCATTCTGATTGTGTTGTTGTGTGATCTTTGTGATTGTGCTGTGTCTGTTGTATTGTTGTGTGATCACTATGGTTGTTGTGTCGGTGTGATCTCTGATTGTTGTGTGATCTCTCTGATTGTTGTGTCGGTGTGACCCCAGTGATTGCGCTGTGTGTGTCCTCATGCTGTGTGTTGATATTGTGTGATTTGTATATTGCACCCCATTCATTCCCTCCATTGAATTGTTTGTGGCTGTTGTTTTACACCATGAGCGTTTGCACTGATTTGTTGTTTGTGTGTGACTGGGGCCCTATGGGGGTATCTGGGGCCCCCTCTTACAATCCCCCCTTTGTCTCTCCTAGGACTGTCTGACCTCTGACCTTCGGACCTTTTTGTTGGAGCCCCCAGGACTGGCCCGCTGGGCACACATGGCATTGTGACACACACACCCACCATGGGCACGGCTGGCATCTGGCTGCTCCTTGCTGGGACCCTGGCAGTTGGTGAGTGCCCAGTCTATGATGTATTGCAGATCATTTCTCTGTACCCAGGGGGGTCCTGAAGGGTTAATGGGCAGGAAAGCGATGAGCGGAGCTCCTCCAGACACTGAACAGATGTTGGCACTTGTGGAGCCCTGATGAGGTCCGGGGTAATCCTGGCACCAGGGCACAGGTGCAGGCACAGTCAGGGTTATTCCTGTGCTGGTGGGCAGATGTTGGCGGGGGCCGCTGGCACTGATTAGATGAATCCATGAGAGGCCAGCTGGCGTTGTGTTATTTGTGGTGGGAATTCTGCCCACTCTGAAAGGGTTAATATGCCAAACATGTACACTGAACTCTTCCTAGAAAGGGTTAATCTGAGAAGATTTTACTTTTCTGTGGTTGTCCCATTGTTGTATTGGTTGTGTGGCCCTGAAGTAGTTAATATGGTGTACGGGTGGCAGCTAAGGGGTTAATGCGTGCACCGACCACCCTGCCTGGCATACGAGGGGCCATTGTGACATGACAAATCTTGGGTGGCACTGAGCACATAAATCGGGGTATTGGTGTCTGGCAAGGAAATGGTTAATGCGATACATTGAAAACCAACCGGTCATCGTGATATCGGGTCTGTACCCCAGAATATTTGTTACCCCCTTCTTTCCTAGCACAGCAGCAAATCAGTACATTGAGTGCTTCTGGCACAGCAAAGGTTAATCAGGGTGTGGGGTGCAGATTTCTGCTGTGCCATAGGGTATAGTGGTCACACCTGGCATGAGAAGCTATTGGGATAGCTGGCACAAATGGGGCTCAAGGAATGAGGGGGGACAATGGTGCCAGGCACAAGAGGGGTTAAAAAGGAGGTTACAGCAAGATGTTGGCACAGGAGGGGTTAATTAGTGCCTGGCATGGTGGGGGTTAATAAGGAGTTTATGGTGCCGGGCTCAGGAGTGGTTAATATGTTGATAGTGCTGAGGGGGTAATAATGGTGAGGGTTTGTGGCATGGCAGGGGTTAATAAGGGTTCGGAAGGGGTTAACACGCCCCAGTCTGGGTACACAGTGATTCAGGACTGAGTCAGGGACTGTCATCCCACTTACCTCACCCTCGGTGTGACTCCCCCTCTCGGGGGCAGGTAAGTTCCCTCCCCCTTTATTGCTCCTAATGCCCCCTGGCTGATTCCCCACTATGGGGGGCTTCCTTAGAGAGGGGGGTCCGACCCCTGGGTCACCCAATCAGATCATTCCCCATGATGGTGCCCATTATCAGGGGATCTCACCATCCCTGAGTGCTGTGTGGGGCCCCCCTGTATTACCCTCTGGGGTAGATAATGGGGCAGATGGATGGCTGAGGTCGGAGCTGTGTAAACAGCGGATGTTTATTCCCCGGAATGTCACAAAATCACTTTTCCTGTTTATTTGTGGTCGGATGTGATTGGATGCGGTCTGGCAGTGTCCGGCCTGTGGCCCCTTACATTCCTCACCTGTCCTCACAGCTGGGGCCACACTTGTGTCTGCACAGAGCTGAGGCCGGAGGTCTCTCCCAGCGCCTGAAATATGTCACTGCTTCAGCTAGCGCCGAATATTATTAATAAACAGGATTTATATAGCGCCAACATATTACGCAGCGCTGTACAATAAATTGGGGTTACAAATGGCAGACAGTGACACAGGAGGACCCTGCCCCCAAGAGCTTACAATCTAGTATTTGCATTGGTCACCCTTTGCCTGTGTCACCCTGATATTACGGGCGGTATGCGTTGGATTCAGCAGGATTTTCACAGTGCCCGGAGCTCGGCATGTATTGGTGGATTTGGGGGTCGGTGATGGGATGGGGGGTTGGGGTAAGGATTTGCAGGGGTGAATCTTTATTGTGTTGTTCTGGTCATTGGAGTCATGTGACATCTGAGGTTTGCACTGAGATATTCTCTGACGATCCTGCCATGAAGATCCATGTTCAGGCATTTCCTGTTATAGTGTGACAACAATCTGTCCCTGTCTGATAATTGTCCTGCTGTGTTGTCACCCTGTCACATGGACCGTAGGTGGCTGATTCAGCACCCATTATATCTAGGAATGGTCCCCTTTTATCACCTGAGGAAGCCATCACTGGGTGCATGCTGACAGGAAGTGGCTGCAGGGGACCCCGACACTGGGAAAAGAGGGAAACGGGTGAAAATCTTGTGTTGTCTGGTCATGGCTGTGGAAAGTCACATGACCCGTGTCAGACATGGCTGCGTTGGAGCTGCGCTGGAGCTGCGCTGGAGCTGCGTTGGAGCTGCGTTGGAGCTGCGTTGGAGCTGCGATGGAGCTGCGTTGGAGCTGTGATGGAGCTGCGTTGGAGCTGTGATGGAGCTGCGCTGGAGCTGCGCTGGAGCTGCGTTGGAGCTGCCATCACTTAGCGATGAGTTTTATTGTCTCCCTGGACCGGGCTCCGTGTCGTATCGATCGGTTGTGTCGCTGATGAATATTTAATGCCCTCTAATGTATAGTAGAGCTGAAAATCAGCCGGGGTTAAATCTGTTCATTGATTGGGGTCCCGGAGGGGGGCATTTAGGGGCCACAAGGGCCCACGTGCCTGCTAAACATTTGAGGGCCCTGCAGTGCTTACTAAACATCTAAGGGGCCCCGCTCTCTGGGGTAGTTGTGGGGTTGACCCCCATATCAGATTCATCCTCTGGTAGAGCGGACAATTTCCAAGATTTGTTGTGTGAATATCATAGGGGATACAGATCACAGCACTCGGGACCCCTGGAACGCCCAGGGTTTGGGGGCCCCTGCTGAAATCGCTGGTAGCGTTCCCCCATATTGATGGTCGGGGTGATGAAGGTAACACGGAGCTCCTAATTCTATAAAAGTGAAATAATTATTGGGGTTCTCCAAAGTGCTAATAATCCCCAAACTATGCCGAAACTATCAGATGGGGGAACAGATTCAGGGGCCCCTGGGGCCCCCGCCTGGGAATGGTGGTCAGAGGACTCATTTTATATGAATGTATTATAGAGCTCCCAACCATTATACTATAGGGGAACCCCTGCTATAATTGTTATACCCATAGATCACAGTATATTAGTGTGGGGGTCAGTGGGAAGAATTCCTCTTACATTGCCGGCCAGTGGGATGAATGTCACCCTTACAGATAGCCAAAAACATCACTCACTGACCTGAGGGGTACAAACTGCTCCAGGAACCCTTAGCGCCCCCTGGAGGAGCCCTGGAGGGGTAATATAATGACATACGGCCTGTACAGGATACATTGTATGGGATGATGGAGATCTGTATAATAATAATGCCATGGCTCCGAGCATTATATGGGGGGGGAGGGGGTATGATTATTATTATTATCATACAGGATACATTGTTACATTATTATATGATGGTGGAGCAGCTTATAATAATTATTAGTGTCACATGACCATGGCAGACCAATCGATTTATTCCTCACACCGGTATCGCAGAGGTCCGGAGGAGTTTGTTCTGGGTCGGTTCTTCCTGTGCGGTCCATATGGAAGCGCGGTGACCGCAATCTATAGAGGAGATGGGAGGGGGAGGGGAGCTCCGTTTTACTGGAAGTCTGGGAATTGGAGAGCAGAAGTAATGGAATGTGTGATAAATGGAGAATACAGCGCTGCAATGGGTGCTGCGGGGGTGGAGCCGGGATGAACCCAACGACATCCGCACAGAACCGAAATATTTTACCTGTCCCCCCCCCCATTATTAGCTGCACTGCCTCTTACGTGGGCCCGAAGCTGCGCTCGCCGTTCCCATGGCAACAGGTCCCCCCCCACCTCCGGCCGGCACTGCGCAGTGTTATGGTAATGAATGGTGTGCGGTGTCATTAGAACACAAATAATTCTGCTCCAACCCAATCCCACAGAGGGGGGTCTGAATGGGGGTGCACAGAGGGGGGTCTGAATGGGGGTGCACAGAGGGGGGTCTGAATGGGGGTGCACAGAGGGGGGTCTGAATGGGGGTGCACAGAGGGGGGGTCTGAATAATTCTCTCTGCACCAGGAAATGTATCACATGCCCCCTATACAGGAAAAGTCTTCTGAGCCCCCCCCCATATACAGTCTACACTCTTTACATCATCAACGTGTCCCCTGCTGGTTAGCAGTGTGCACAGCGGGCAGCGCTCTCTGATATTGGATTTCTGTGATCTTGTACAATGCGTTGGCTGCTTGTGATTGTATGCAGAAATACGACAAACCGAATCTCGTGTGATACCCATCAGATGATAAAATTGTATAAAAGATCTCCCCTCCCCCATGGTGGTGTCCCCGCCCTCCGTGTCACCGTTATGTCACCCTCAGGTAGCGGTGAGGTGAGAGTGATGGAACCGGTTGTACCGGCTCGTCCTCCTCGCTCACCCCGTGTCACCGATCCGTCATCAGAGTCACTGCTGACTTTCAGCTTTATCTGCCCCATATCCGGGGGTCATGACATTCCACAGAGGCTGGGACCATGTGTGGCCCTAAGGGGCCCTGGCACTCCCCAACTATCCCAATACAGCTGTCAGAGAGGGAGGGGGCGCCGGCTGGCGTGAGAATCTCCCCAAATATCAGTCAGGGATCCGACGGACATGTGATGGAAAATGCAGGGCCCACCGATTGGCAGATAGGGCAGCCAATCAGCTCTGAGGTAATCAACATTGGCTGAGGAGTGGAATTTAGGGGATGGGTTAGGTTTGGAGGTTGGGAATTATTTTGGGTTTGGTTTTGGGGGCTGGGGGTAAGTTTGGGTTCCAAAACTTAGATATTTGGGGTACTCGGCCTGGAATGTGAGGGGTGCAAGTTCTGTGGGGTCACAGCTGGGGGTCGGAGGATTGGGGAGGATCCCCACCCAGCGGGGTAACCCTGGGCAACTGACTCTCACCCCCTTCCCCCGTCTGTACGACGTTTCCTATATTTTGGGATCTGAAGAGATTTCTGAAGACAATTTTGGAAACGTTTCCTCAGCGCCTGGAAAATTGTGGAGGCGTCGGCTGAGAGGGAAATAAAATCGGGCTTGCGTCCACCGATGGGCCAATCCGGTCCTTGCAATCTGTCACATGACTGATCATTGCCATAAACTAAATCCTCCCACACCGGGGCTCTCGCCCCCCCAATCTGTTCCTACACCCAGATTTCCCTGCCCCCATGCTGCGGGCCGGTGTCCTGGATTTCTGGCTGGATTGTGTAGGGGGAGGGGGGTACAGTTATTCTGCTGATCTGTATTCATCATTTTATTGTAATGTCTCTAACACAGGCCGTGACGATGTTTTCACCATGTGATTTCTGTGTCCCCTCACAGGTGTATCCCGGGCCCAGCGTGAGGTCTCCATCCAGCAGGGGCCCCTCTACCGTACGGTGGGCTCCCATATCAGCATCTGGTGTAAGGTGAATGGGTACCAGGGGCCCTCCGAGCAGAACTTCCTCTACTCCATCTACCTGCCCACGGCCCCCGAGCGCGAGGTGCAGATTGTGAGCACCGAGGACCCCGCCTTCTCCTACGCCATCTACTCCCAGCGGGTCCACAATGGCGACATCTTCGTGGAGCGAATGTCCGGGGATCACAGCCTGCTGCACATCCGCCAGGGGGGGGCATTTATTGCCCCTAGGTCTGTAGTTACCCCACTCTCCCTGCACATTTTCGGTATTCATCCAGTGACAGGTCCTCTTTACCCTCCTGGTAATAATTGCCCCTGACAGCCGTAATACATTACCCCGTGAATTCGGCTGTAAAATGACAGACGTGGAGCTTTTATCTCCTGCAGACCATCTGGGGCCCCTTTCTAATTCACTCCCCTCCCCCCACCCACCAGCTGAGGGCCACAGAGGAGGCACCTAGTGCGTGTGGCCCCCGGTGACATGGCGGCATAATTGGATTAGAGGTGTTTTCTGGTCAGCTGGGGTAAGAAGGGGGGGGCGGGGGTCTTTCCAGGCTGCATGCAGTTAATTCCGGAGATGTCTGGGCTATTGATCGCTGGGTGCTGGCAGACACATTTATTGTTACCGATCGTTACTGATCTTCGGGTGATCACTGCCGCCTTACCCAGAATCCTCCTCTGCCCCTTCTGTATTAAAGGGGAACCCAGACACCTCCATGCTATGGGCTCCTCCTTCCATCCAATGGGAGACTCCCGCACATTCTACACATAGCGGGTCACCGGCGGCACTCATCCCCCCTAGATTCACCCTAAGGGTGGTCAGAGGAAACTGGAACAGAGGAATTGGGGGCTAATATTACTGCCCCCTCCGCCCGTTGCCTGGCTGTCATGCCGATCCATAGACGTTGGCACCGGCAAAGTCTGTACGCAACTCGATTGGTCGGAATATTGAAGCCCTTCCATTGTTATGACAGCCAGGCCACAAGCATTTCCAGAAGTAGGCCAGCCATGGGGTAAATACTTCAGTGGGCCCCGTGTCACCTTTTTGTGGGGCCGGTTTGGTTTCTCATAATAGTGTGTGACTGTGGGGGGACATTGGAGTGTCAGCTCCTCTGTACAGAGATTGATGGGACTGGTGGTCCCCCATATTAGGGGTATCCCTGGGGCTGTGGTTAGCGCCCCCTGTCTGTCAGTCCCGGGCAGAACAGACTGAATCCGGTTAGATGATTTTGGATCTCTCCCGGTGTTCGGTGATATTTTCCCCTCTTATAATCCCGGATTTGCCGTTTGTTTTATTTCTCGATGTGTTGAGCAGATGGGGAGGGCTGTTGATCCCGGAATTTTCTGATCTCCGGTGCACGGGTCGGGGTTGTGATCTGCTCTGACGCTGGTTGAGACCCCCAGGAAATCGTTTCTCGATGTCCACCAATTGTATATGTGACCCTTTCCATCATCACTTATTGCTGAAACAAAGGAAGAAATGACGTCTGGTTGCTATGGCAGTGTTTGTGTCGGGGGATTTAGGTTTTTACCTGCATTAAACCTGCGAGTAAACAGACGCCAGGAAAACAAGTCGCAGTGAGGAGCTCCAATCGTATTACAGGAGGAATTCTGTGCAATGATTGGATGTCTTTCATCACATGACATAACCTGATGACAGGTCCTCTTTAATATATAAACTCTCAATAGAACAAAATAAAAGCTGATTTACTAAGGGAGTTGGGAATGTTCACTCAGTAAATTGCAGCCTTGTTCACCTTAAATTCAAAATTTTATGTTTTCATTTTAAATGTTATAAAAAGAACCAATCCAATCTTTTGATTTATTCCTCGCTCTGTATGATGATGATTTTCTATAACAATGACAATTTGGGCTTGTTGTGTCCCCTGGGGGCCGATCACCTGGCATGTTTTTTTTTCACCTTTGCGCAGGGGAAATGCTGGAAGAGTCCCAGTGATTGGAAGGAGCTGTACTGGGGTGACAACGCTGCTTCTGGATTCAGTCAGCGTTGTCACCCTGGCCCTGATTTCCTCTCATCATGGAGCCCCTAACGCCCCCCATTGAGTGACCCCAATTCTCTTTTCTTCCCAGACAGGGAATTGAATGTTCGGCTGGAAACCGACCGCCGGACGTACAGCGCCGGGGAGACGGCAGAGCTGCGCTGCATTATCGAGGCTCAGAATGCTGCTGACCGAATGTTCGCCGTCTCCTGGGTCTTCAACAGCTCCCTGATTGCCAGCGTGAGCCCCGGCGGAGTGCCAACCCTGACCGGGGAGTACAGCCAGCGGGAGAGCCGCGGGGAGCTGCGAGTCAGCAAAGAAAGCGACAGCAACTTCCTGCTGAGAATCTTCCGGCTGCGACCAGAGGACAGCGGGAAATACAACTGCCGTGTGATGGAGAGAGAGCGATCCGCGTCCGGCGAGATGACTGACCGAGACATCAAGAGACCCAAAAACATTCCCATTACCGTCCTCCCTCTCAGTAAGTGCCAGAAACTTGGGGTAAGGACCCTTTTCTGCCCCCCATGACTGTGCCCTGGGGTACAAAGCCAGCTCCGTACAGACGTGGGGTCACCATGGGGGAACTCAAGTGTCCTGCACAGAGCCCTGACCTCAACCCTACTGAACACCTTTGGGGTGAATTGGCATGGTGAGCCAGGTCTTCTCCTCCAACATCAGCACCTGACCTCACCAATGAGGCAAATCCCCATCATCAATACCTGACCTCACCAATAGGGGGCAAATCTCCACCATCAGTACCTGACCTCACCCATTGGGGGCAAATCCCCACCATCAGTACCTGACCTCACCCATAGGGGGCAAATCCCCACCATCAGTACCTGACCTCACCCATTGGGGTCAAATCCCCACCATCAGTACCTGACCTCACCAATGGGGGGGGGGGGGGATTCCTTCAGACAAATTGCCATGGATTTGACAAACCCTCAGCAGTAGCCACAGAGCTGCAGAAAGCAGTTGATTGTGATAGTCTTTGGGGTAACAACACCATATAATAATTGCCATGGATGGGGCAATCTCATAGCAATGGCCATGGGCTACAGAAGGAACAATTTCATATTAATGGTGGGGAAGGGGGGAAGCAACTACATATCTGTCATGGTTTTGGAATTGGTAGTCCACGTCTGCCCCCCTTCTATATTCTGTATTGCCCTCCCTTCCTGCCCCTCTCCACACAGGCCATGGAATAATCCTGATAAGGAAGCTGCTGGAAATGTGAGAAGACTTTTCACACCTCTCCCGGTTTGGATCTCTTTTTCCATTTACAATAAAACGGTTCTGACTTCTCCCAATGGAGCCGTGTGAGATCCGCAGATACCACAGAGATGGGGCAGAACGTTCTGACAATATAATGTGTGATGTGCAGTGGGTATGGAAGTGTAAATTACCCCCAGAAGGGTTAAATGCATTCTGTGGTGGTAGCAAAGGGTCGGGTGGTGTTCGGGTGCGGGGCAGGGGGTGCGGAGCAGGCCGTGTGCAATTCGCAGGGTGATGATACATTGAGTCCTCCTTCCACCAAACGCTTCTCCTCTACAATCGGACCTGTGCTGTGTCTGCGGAGCCGCCCCATATTTGTATTGATTTCCAAGGTTACATCAGAAATGCGACATTTGTGACATTCAATGCTCGGGGAATGTATAAGATGCAGAAAGACATTGTGCAGAGATCTCAGAACACAACCAATATTTCCCAGAATTCCAAGCTCATGAAATATTTTGTCCGTGTTGTATAACATTGGTGTAAATTTTTCATGCAGCCAGATTAATTTTCCTGCGCGTTGTGCAGATATCTTCTTTATTCTGGAATCATTGTATGAATTGTTGGCGGTTTTCCTTTATGTTCATGATTATTTTATGGGGTGAATCTCTTTATGTTTCTTCTATCTCCGGATCTCTGAGGACAGAACTCTCACAATGGGATGCAATGTATCCAAGCTTTGGATCATCAGAAGGAAATGGAAGATCCCACTGGTGCTTTGCGACATTCCATGCACTCCAATGCATTAATGCATTACACAAAACATGCGTTGTATGCTTTCCATTCATCCCTAATGGCGGCCATGCACAGCCGCACAATTTGTGCTGAGTCAGATAAGTAGATTGCCCTAATGCAACACACAACATAAAGCCCAGCCATAGTGGGAAATGTGCGGCAGTATTCAGTTTGTTCCGGGGGTGTTTATGAAGATTTATTTCATGTCATTTGACCTTTTCTCACCTTGGTATTTCAGAGACGGGGTTTGCTGTGACCGCCATCTCCCGAACGCCCGGGGTCACCTACTACGACTCGTTTGACCTCCAGTGTATCCTGAAGCCTCATTACCCACCCTGGGTTGGCATTTCCGTGACCTGGCGATTTCAGCCTGTGGGAGGAGGGGACCCCCATGAGTTGGTGACCTTCAGCCATTCCGGAGGAGTCCTATGGGGGGAACGAGCTGGAAACTTCCGAGGTCGCAGCATCGTGGAGAAAGCAGATTCCAGTCACAATGTGCGCCTGAGTGTAAGCCGGGCCAGCGATTCGGAGGCTGGCAAGTACCAGTGTGTGGCAGAGCTTTGGAGGAGAGAATTCAACGGGAGCTGGAACCGCCTGGCCGAGAGAGCGTCTAACCTGCTGGAGATCCGAGTCCAACGACCAGGTGAGATCACTGCACCTAACATGAGTCCAGCTAACCAGGTGCGATCACTGCACCTAACATGAGTCCAGCTAACCAGGTGCGATCACTGCACCTAACATG
>NC_092858.1:177104138-177107198 GCF_032062135.1 Pyxicephalus adspersus
CTTTCACCTAACATGAGTCCAGCTAACCGGGTAGGATCACTTTCACCTAACATGAGTCCAGCTAACCGGGTAGGATCACTTTCACCTAACATGAGATCACTGCACTCATCACCATACATTGGTCAGCTGTAGTATATATTGTGGCATTGTACCGTGGTGCAGATCACCTGGAATGCCCTCTGTGACATACCATGGTGCAGGTGCCCTCACTGATTCACCTGTTATAACACAGCAGAGCGGTGGGGGTTGTTTACACTATAAGGAGCACATGGGCTGGGTGGGGCAGTTCTCTGCATTGTCAGACTGGTAGTTCTGGATTTAAATCCCCCCGGGGTATAAAGAGAAGCCAGCCTGACACTCCCTGTGATTGTGGAAACCGACACCATTGTGAGATCCCTTCAACCTCCCTACAGGTGCGGAGCTCGGCCATTGTCCGTCATCGGCATCCCAACACAACAATAATTCTGTGCTGTGACAACTCATTGCCCTGCAGCTGCTTCTCACCTCTCCCCCCATTATTATTATTATTAATATTATATTATTATTATTATTATTATATTATTTGTATGTTTCTTCTGTTTCTCCTGGCTGCTCCCCTGGATATTTCTCCTCTCCACTGATTGGTCGACTCTTCTCCTGAGTGTCCTTCTATCCTTGTCCTCACTCTCTGGGGCCCCCTCATGTGCCCTCTGGGCCACCCGGGCCCCCTCTTATGCCCTCTGGGCCGCCCGGGCCCCCTTGTCTGCCCTCTCCCCTCCTAGCCGGCCTTTCTTTTTCTGTCCCGGCCCGTATTTCTCTCCCCTCCCCCATATATCTATGGGTTTCTTATTTTGGATCTCTTTGTAGTGTGTGATGTCTATTTGCAGTCTCTCTGCTCACATTTCTCTCTCTTTGCTCTCTCCCTCCTCCTCCTCATAAAATGGAGGCCATTAGAGGCTCCCTATGGATGTCCCTGCTGCAGTGCTGCAGAGTAATAATTGTTGCTGTATGCCCAGAAGAGCCATTTGTGTTTATTACCCTGCCCCCGCCCTCCCCGCCTGTAGAATGGCAGCGCTGTGAGCAGTGGAGAGGCTCAGCGCTCCTCCCGACATGTTTCCTGTCTCTAACCCGTATACCCGGCACCAATTATTCCTGTATCGGCCTCCTATATTCTAAAATAATCCGCCGTCTCTATGACCACTGACTGATCAGGTGCACGTAACCCATAGCAACACAAGTCACATGACACATTCTATCGCCGCGGGGAAATGGTCCATCACGTTTATTTTTTATTGACAAGAAATAAAATGTTATTGTCCGGAGACGAGGAATCCATGACAGAGAAGGAATAATTATTTCTAACAATTCCTCAGAGGGGGTGAATAATGGGGGAAGAAATATGAAAGTGCCACCCCACCAATGAACGTCCCGCATTCCTCTGAAAAATATCCCATTGGGAGTATTATATCCGGCCAATCCGTGCTAAAATATGTCCATTGATCCTGCCAGATATCCAGTGAGCTTCCTGCGTTCTCTGCTGAACCCCTATTTGTTACCCGCTATCCATGTGGAGTACCAGGGGTGTCACCCAGGGCCGTAACTAATGGTGTCACCCTGTCCCTGACCCCCCTCATACCCAGGGAACCCCCCTCATACCCACGGAACCCCCCTCATACCCATTGAACCCCCCCATACCCATGGAACCTCCCTCCTAAACCTACAGACACCCCTCCCATACCCATAGGCTTCCTCCTTTACCCAGTCACCCTCTCGCATACCCATGGACCCCCCTCCTATACCCGGCCATGCTGATGAGGGCAGATGAGGGGGCCCAGGGAGGCTGAGAGGGCAGATGAGGTGAAAGAAAAGAGGGGCAAAAATTAAATGACCCCCCCCCCCCCCCCCCCTCCAGGCGAGGGTTTTTGCCCCCGGGGGAGTGACAAAGAGAGAATTTTTCTTGGGGGGGGGGGGGGGTTGTGTATGTCCCCTTATTGATCACCTGATAGGTGAGCCTATTATTTATTGCTGGGAGGGGCCTGCACCTCCCCCTATGTAATGCAGAATAGGAAGGGGGAGGTGTTCAGTAGTCCTGTCATAGGGTGACAACGCTGCTCTTCCCTTCTCCCGGTACAGTGAGTGTTGTCACCCTAGGACAGGAAGTGGCAGGATCACCAGGTGACACAAATAGACTGATAATCGCCATACATGAAAACTGCTGGCAGTTGTCTGCACTCTGCGGCGCCTCCTAGACACATTTTCCTGTAATAACACATTTCTGGACATTTATTTTTCTTATTAATGATCTTGTATGATTAAAGAGGAAGCTGCACCGTGGGCGGCCTGCGGGGGTCCCTCTCTCTCCGGGGCTCTTCCTGTCCTTTGGAAGATCGTCCTCCCGATGCATGCTGGTCCCAAAGAGCTAATTTACATAAAATGTCAGAGGCCCCGCCCCCATCTCCCCACTTGTCCTTGCTTGGACGCCCACTCCTCTCTGCTGTGTGCATATGGTTGCCATGGGAACCGCCGTCTCCTTGGTAACCGTTGCTTGGAAAAGAGGTGATGGCAGTCTGCGGGTACCAGAAGAGGAGAATTGGGGCACCGGGGAGCGAGGAGGAACCTGGAATATTAAACAGAGCGTGGGCGTCTGAGGAGAGCGGTGGAGAGGAGACCATGAGACCCCCGGAGCAATAACGGGGGTCACTGTGCAGAATGGGGGGCCCTAATTGGTGGGTTTATAGTGGGGGTATCAGTGTCTGGGGTTATTATTATACAATCATCATCTGCAGGAGAAAAACAGCAACACTGTATCACCAGGGCCCCTAAAGAGGAACTCTGCACCAACAAGACTCATAGAGAGCATTGTGCAATCACTGAACCCCCAATATGGCTGCCCTCCCCCCTGAGTATATACAGGAAGATTCATAACACATTGACATCACATTCACATCGAAACACAACAAAGATCGGAGATTTCCTCTCATTGCTGCACAAATGTGAGAAGCCTCTGATAGAAGCTGCATATGATTCCAGTGCTGCCCCCTATAGTCAGGCTGAATACATGCATGCTTCAGGCCTGGGGGG
>NC_092858.1:177108332-177111731 GCF_032062135.1 Pyxicephalus adspersus
TGAATGTTTTGATATTGTGCACATGTTCCTGATTGGCTGGGATGGATCTTTGCAGCCAATTGCCTTGGATTGTGCTGAGACGGACCCATCTTCAGCCCACCCTTCATACTCCAGCATTTGTCAGTGTGGACAGGTCCTCTTTACACCAGCTGGAATATTTGCCCTCAGGGCCCAGGGGCCAGGAGACCACACTGACGTCAAATGGTTTTGGAAAAATGCTAGGAGGATTCTCCTGCCCGGTCACATGGTTCTCCCATCATCCTTTTGGGGTTCACGCGGTCGACAAAAGCAGCAAAGTGAAAGAATTTACAGAACCCTCTGACCCGCCGCCAGCCCGATAACTGAGACATTTATGTTGACGAAATTAGATGTTTTCATGTTAATTACATCACCCCAAGCATGTTCTGCCCACTGAAAATGCTGGGGACTCTGGGGATTCCCGTGGGAACATGTCACAAATAAAAAAAGTTACAAAATATATGGAAATACAGAGAGATACAATGTTACTTCTCCATGTTTGTATCCATACCCCTTCCCCCCATTTCCACCATTCTCCAGCAATTTGGGTGACAACACTGGTTGGGGGTTTTGTGATTCGGCTATTAAAGAGATCACATGACCTGTCCCTTGCCTCATGTGACTAGCTGCCGGGGATGCCGAATTCCATTATTGTTGATATTTGAACATTGTGAATATCTGAGGTTGGGTCACTTTAATGACGGAGAGCGGTGACATCACAGCGAATGTTCCAGACGCCGAGCCGCTGGAACTGATTTCAGATGAAGTGCAGAAGAAACGACATTTATTAAAGCCCAGAGAGCCTTTGAAGTGCTAACGAAGAATAAGATGGTAGAAAAGATGCAAATTGTGCCGCAGATAGACGGAGAGAATCTCCCCTGAGAGGAGACGAGCAACATGAAGATATCAGAAGATCCCTGCCATGGCAGCACTGGGGATACGGAGCCACTCCTACCGGGGACAATATTCCCAGCACACCCCCGGGCTCTAACTTCATGGTGTGACAGCAGCTGTGTGTGTTCTACATAACCCCTTACCCCTCCCATAGGAATGAAGGGGGTAAGTATCAGCCAGCTGCAGCCCATCAGATGCATTGATTGATCAGTGTGGCGCCCCCTATTGGCAGTTTGCTGGTCTGCAACATTCAGCTGTGTGTTACCATAATGCCAAGGAGGAAAGACATCAGCAATGATCTCAGAGAAGGAATTTTTGCTGCTCATCAATCAGAAGTCCATCATTCTACAGGGAGAAGGATTATTCACCAGTGGGAAACATTCACCACTGTTGTCATTCTTCTCAGCAGATTTACCCCAAGTACAGATCGTGTAATGCTCAGAGAATTGCAGAAACTTCGGGGTCTGGATCTCAGACTCTACATGTGAGTTAGCGTGTTACATGATACAGGTCATGACAGGACAAGGTAGAAAATACTGAACATTTTAGGATCTCCTGATACAAGAATTAGATTAGATTTGGTTTTCTCATGTCTGTCCTGGAAATGTAATGTGTGGGGGGAGGGCTGTTCTGCATGTAGCCGGCCTGGGCTGTAGCGCAGTATAGCAGACGTTCACAAGCAGCTGGGATCCCTGGAACAATGGTCATTGTTGAGTTTTCACAATATCTGACATTGGACCCGGCATTTACATAGGAGGAACTGTCAGGGATCGGTAAATAGAAGCCGCTGCTGTTTTTATGCTGATCCAGCCACTTCCCCTTTTTGGGAGGGGGATCTCCGCTGTGCAAACATTTACATTGGGACAATATATTGTGTGCTGGAAAAGACACCGGCAGTGTCCGTGTGCCGCTTCCAAACCCAGACAATCAAAGTGCTCATAGATGATGTTCTCGGTGCAGCCTGGAGGGGGCGCTGGGGGGCTGCAGCAGGTTAGGGGTTAGTGCAGCCCCTGGGGGCTCCTTTCAAGTCGGCCCAATGATGGAAATGACGGTTTACGGATTATTTTTACATTTTCTTGCAGCTTCTTTTGTTACATTGACAACATGTGATTTGTATATAAATTCTGCAGCCAGTGTTCAGCCCTCCCCCGATCTCAGTGCAGGAAATATGAAACAAACCAATAGTAAAATATCTTCATTATACATAAGGACCCCACCCCCACCCTTAATTTCCCACCATTCTTTGCACTTTGTCCCCTCACCAATCGGAGAACCCAGCAAGGGTTAATGGCGGTGAAGTAGCAGCGTCCATATCTTATCTGTGCAGCCAAAGTACGATTGTGCGTGGAGCGTGGGATTCTGGGGATTCTCCTTCTAATCTGAAGGTTATAAAGCTGCGGCCACATTTTAGGCAGCCGAAATAAAAGAATAGGATTTCTGCCCACTTCTTGAAGTTTTTTACTTTCCTGAATCCATCCAGACACCATAGTACAACAGTGAGGATCATTTCTTCCAAAGTTTGAGAAAAATTAAAGAAACGTATATAAAATCTGCCAGACCATCTGATAAATTGCCCCAGCTCTACCTCTATTACCCTACTGGAGCGTGGCAGTATTCAGGAATTAGTAGCATGCTTGGTTGGACACTCCCCTTTTCTGATCAGACACACCTCTTTCCAATAAGCCACACCTCTTTTCTGATCAGACACGCCCTTTTTCTGATCAGACACGCCCTCTTTTCCTATACATGTGCATACACTCAGGTGTGTGGCTCCAATAAGGGGTGTGTCTATGATGAGGGGAGTGGCTATATATCAGCTCCTCCAGCATAGAGCACCGCAGTGTGAGGGCAATCAATTGACAATATGGTGTAGACAGGGTAACAAAGCCTTGCGTTAAGGTCAGAGTTGCCCTTTGATGACATCTTTTCTTCTCATCAGACATCAACCTCCAGCTGGATCAGCTTCCCCGCAATTTGACCGTCTTGGAGGGCAACAGCTTCACGGTGACGTGCCAAGTACTAAACCGCACCCTGCCGGAGTCCCGCCTGTCCCTGGAGTGGTTGGTGTGGCGGGCAGGAGAGTCAGAGAGGAGAACTCTAGCCAGATTGTCCACTGAATCCATCACTCTGCCACCCCCAGAGGAGGAAGACAGGGGGAACCCCGACTTACCCAGCCGTCTCTTCCTATCTCAGCCGCCTGCAGGCCTCTTCACCCTCACCCTCCGCACCGCCGAGGAGCAGGACAGTGGGGCCTACAGCTGCCACGTACAGGAGTGGCTACAGAATCCCGAGCGACAGTGGTACCGGAGGGCGGAGGACCGCTCAGCTGCCACCTACGTCAGTGTGCGGAGACCTGGTGAGTGTAAATTGGGGATAAGGAGAAGTGGGGGGGTATTATATGGGAAGGGGGATCTATAGGGGCCCAGAGGTGAATGTGGTCCCCTTGTGGTGGTGCTTGGGGGTAAATCTGAGCCTGAGGTGTAAATT
>NC_092858.1:177114881-177119267 GCF_032062135.1 Pyxicephalus adspersus
GGTGGGTTTGTGCTGAGCTCAGTGATTGGTTGGGTTGGAGTTTTTATTGGGTCACATTGGAGGTCCATTGAATTGGGTTTTGTCGTTCAGATGTTTTTATCTCCTCTTCTCTCTGCAGATGCTGCACTGCGCCTGGATGCCAATCCTGTGAATATTTCTGTGAAGGACGGTGATCACTTCACCCTGGACTGCGCCATCCTCACCCGCTCCCGGCCCGAGTCCCAGCTAGCCGTGTCCTGGTCCTTCCATGGAGGGAGTCGGAGTGCAGAGCTGGAGACCATCCTCAGTACAGACCGGATCGGGGTGTGGAGCCCACTCAGTCCACGCTGGGAGGGCCGACTGCAGCAGCTCCAACCATCGCCAACCTCCTTCAAGCTGCGAGTTCCTCGGGCAACCGCCGGGGATTCTGGGAACTTCACCTGCTCTGTGCAGGAATGGATGCTGGGGGCGCGTGGTGATTGGTACCTCCTGGCTCAGGATGAGGCTCTGATTGGATGGGTCACCGTACAAAAGAAAGGTACGTTGGGGCAAGGGGGAGGGGCTAAATATAATGGCATAGGCCAAATACAGAAGTCTGAGGAGACCTGATTGTCCAATCGGAGTCCTCTAATAATTGCCCAATAAAATAACTCGGTGGAGGCCTAGTTGGGATTGGGCTCAATAGGGCCACCAATCGCCAAAATATAAACTTACAGATTTGTAGATTTCAATGTTTTTTGGGCCTCCATTTACCTTCTCTGGCAGCCTGAGTGACGGTGAGAGCGCCCCCTGTCTCCCAGCTCCCTGGTGTACCTGACAATGATCAGGTGACAGGGCAGCCAGGTGACCCCTGATACTCAGGCTGTAGGTTGGGGTGTAGACGGAGAGGTAAGTACACAGTGAATGTTTATATTCACATGAAATGATTGTGACGTGTGTGTGCCCTTCCCCCGCAGAGTCCGACCTGCAGTCCGCCATCTGCTCCAATGACGCGCTCTTCTATTTGGTCTTCTTCTACCCCTTCCCCATCTTCGGCATCCTCATCATCACCATCCTGCTGGTGCGTTTCCGGAGCCGGCCCTCCGGCAAGACGGGCGAAGGGAAGAACGGCGTCCCCCTCCTGTGGATCAAAGAGCCGCACCTCAACTACTCCCCGACCTGCCTGGAGCCGCCGGTCCTCAGCATCCACCCGGGGACCATCGACTAAAGAGGAACTCCTCCCATACTCTGTGTCACTCCGCCTCCGGGGAGGGGCCAAACTCATTTTAGGGGGTGAACCGCAGAGGATGCTGGGATATTTGTGCTGAGCACTGAAATGTTCCTCGTTGGCGGGGCCAAAATCCTGTCTGTGCGCTTTACGGGAAGAGGAAGTAAGGGACTCCGCCTGGAGCCCTCGTCTGATTGGGCGGGAGGGGTGGGTGGTTCCCTCAAGCAGCAAGAGATTGTAGTGACTTTTAAAGCGCACTTCACCCAGGCGAAGGACATTAGTGTGGCCCCCACGGGCCCCCATAGCCGGGTGATGCCGGCGCTGGGTCTGTATTGCGGCTCTTCTGTGAATTCCTCTTCTGCCTGTGGATTATTTTTATTTCATGTTTTTACCCCGTGGTATTTTCTGTACGTTTTGTTGCACTGTGGGGTTGTGGGTAATTGCTGGACTCCAATGGTGAGCGCCATCCTTGCCAGGATGCCATGGCGGGCTCCAGTCTGTAATACACTCCAGGAGTGAAAGTGTTAATGTTGGGAGATTTGCTGACCCCGCCTTCTCTCTGCGATTTGCCCGGTCTTCCTACGCAGGAGGGAGGCCATCTTGTATCCGGTGGGTCCTTGTCCTGAGTCGGGGTCACCTCAGGATTATCGATACATTTAATTTGCACGATTTTTACAAAACTTTTCTATTAAGCACCCCTCCCCCCACCCCCTATACAGCAACTCCGCCCAGAATTAGTCTTCCTTTTTCTATATACTGATACCTTTCCGTTCTGGTTCCGCCATTAAGTGAGACGGGGATTGTACATACCTGGGGCCACAGGTGGTGATATGGGCCCTTTATAGCTAAGCCATGGAAGGGGCCCTGCTATAGCTGAGCTTTTTGTGGGCCCTTGTGTAGCAGAGCCATGGGGGGCCCCTCTATAGCTGAGCTGTGATAACACACAAGTGCTGTATGTGCTCCCATCCCCCCCATCCAGGTGAGTTAAAATTTGGCCCCAGCCATTGGTGAGCAGCGGGGCCCTTGTCACCCCTCCCCCAACCTTCATTTTGTGGTATGTTGCACTGATGCTGTTTTTTTTATGACTTTCATTTGACAACAGTAAAGTTTTGTGTCTGTTTCCTGCTTGTCTGGGTGTCATTTTTTGGGGGGAGGTGTACTCTGGTTGGGCTCTTTGGGGTACATTCACTGAGTCACTTTGTTTTTGTAACATTCACCCGAAAATCATTTTTGATGTGTCTTCCATGAAGCAGGGGGGTGACAACTGTACAGTACGGTTGCCTTGGTTGTACAGTAGAGAATTTGGTATCTTTGGCACCCATTAACGGAGCGGGGTGAGCCAAAAATGAGTACAAAGAGAACTTGTCAAGACATAGAAGTGGGGGGGGGGCAATGGGGTGGGGGGGTATGTTTGCTGGGACTGATCATCTGGGGGACATTAAATACCAATTAGTGAGATGAGGGGGCCCCCGTAGGGATGTGATTGGTTAGAAATATTTCATGAGGATTTGCCACACGACCATCTATACGTGGAGAGATTGTTACCCGTGTGTGGTGCACGAGGGTGGAAATATCTCAGCGCCCCCCATCAGTGCTGAGATGTATAGTGCCCCCCGGTGGTGGTGCTGGGGAGGGAAGGAGTTCTTCGTCTGCTGATAAATTCCATCTAGAAAACCGAAGCCGACATCGGAGATCTCACTGAGGCCCTCTGTATGAGATATCACCGAAGCTTCACCATGGCTGACCAATCTGGCATCACCAGGACCATGGTGGACCAATCCGTGACCAGGACCAACGCTTTATCTCAGCAATGGCAGCCCAATGTGATGGCTTCACCAAGGCCAATGGTGGATCAATCTGATTGGTCAGAAATGGTTGTGGTAAAACCCTAAATCAAATTGACCTGCCATTGGTCTTGGTGAAGCCATCGCATTGGGCTGCCATCGTTGTGAGAAAGCCTTGGTCCTGTTCTCCGATTGGTCCACCAATTGGTAAAGGCATCAGATTGGTCTGGGACAGTTGTAAAACCAACAATCGCCTTGGGTGGCCATGGTCTTGGTGAAGCCATCGGCCATATTTCCCACCAATCGGGTTGATGACTTCCCCACCATGGTGACCAATCCAAAACACCGGGACCAAGGCTTTACCACAACAATGGCAGCCCAATCCGATGAGTTCACCAAGACCAATGGTGGATCAATCTGTCCGGGGGGCAGCCAAGCTGATTGATGGATTCACCACAACCATACCAGACCAATCCGATTCTGGAAAATATCACCAAAGTTGGGGTGTGGGGGGGTCCATCTCCATGAGATCATGTGACCTCATTTCATATAAAAGTTGTGTTGGGTTCGATGCCGCCATTGAGGGTTGAAGGACAGATGTCAGTATGGGGCAGTAATTTGGGGTCCATGCAGATTGGTCTATTGGTGTATCTGGGGGGTAAAAGCGGAACACTGGCCCTCAGGGGCTCATTACCGGCCGGGAGAGGACCTGGCCAAAGAGCTTACAATCTAGGAGGTAAATGACTTTCTGGGAAGCAATGTACCACATTTTGGGGTAACAATCTCACCACAGATGGGCAAATAATATTGGGGAGATGGATTGGTTCACACAGCATGGACTGGGGGCAGCTGGGGGGAGGGGCAGATGGCAGGAACCATAGCCAGGATTTGCTGATCCATATTACTTCTCCCCACCCCCCATATAAAGGGAACCTGTCATCTTCCTGACTTCTATGGTCTGTGACACCGCCGGTTATATTCTGAGCGACTGGAAACTTCCTGCTTTTATAAAACTGAGATAAAACCATTTCCTGAGGGCTCCACTCCATGTGATCACAGCTGTGACCGTGAGGAATCCCTTCCATATGCTGAGATTAAACCTTCCAGATAGAGAACCCCCGCCCCCTCATCTGGTGCAATGGCCTGTATTCAGTGCGGGGTGACTCCATACAATGTCATATGATAGGATGCCGTACAGCGCGGGGTGACTCCATACGATGTCATGTGATCACATAGGATGCCATACAGTGCGGCGTGACTCCATACAATGTCATGTGATCACATAGGATGCCGCACAGTGCGGGGGGACCCCATACGATGTCATATGATCACATAGGATGATGTACAGCGCGGGGTGACCCCATACAATGTCATGTGATCACGTAGGATGCTGTACAGTGCGGGGTGACCCCATAC
>NC_092858.1:177119349-177176453 GCF_032062135.1 Pyxicephalus adspersus
ATTATCCGGGATGTCGATGTGTTGCAGATCTGAACACGTCGGTGCCGTCATCCATTTCCGCGTCTCCTCCAGGTGAGTCACAGCGTTGTATGAGCTCACAGGTGAGGACGGAGTGTTTAAACCCAGCCGGGAGGGATCACATGACCTCATTGTCTGATCCCAGGAGCTGACACTCCATTCTAGGGGCCACAACCACCATTCCCATGGTGCAGTGCCGGAGGTGACCGGCTGTGGCAGCAGTACTGTCAGAGAACTTCCTGCCTACAGGTGATTGGCCCATAGTCTGGCAGTGGAGCCCCTCATCCTCTGGGCGGAGCTGTGGTGACTCGGGGTGCTTCCTTAGACTCTGCCCATTGGCTGGCTTTGGGGTTCACATTCACCTGGTGACACAAAGGGGTCCCCAACCCCCATAGCCATGTGAAACTGCTGCCCAATTACCCTGCTGTCCCCAATTGTCCCCTGCCATCCCCCCTCCCCCCTGGCTCCGGCTGTCTCGCCCCTTTGCCCCGTCCGCTCATATTTTGCCCC
This sequence comes from Pyxicephalus adspersus, assembly GCF_032062135.1. Taxonomy (NCBI): domain Eukaryota; kingdom Metazoa; phylum Chordata; class Amphibia; order Anura; family Pyxicephalidae; genus Pyxicephalus; species Pyxicephalus adspersus. The sequence continues at coordinate 177,119,878 of NC_092858.1, forward strand.
TCAGACATTTTCCAGACCTGCCCCCTCGCCCGATCCCTGTGCGGCCAATTACTGGCTGCTCATTATTCAGCTTCCATTGCTGACACAAGGGCCCCACCTGGGGGCCAACATAGGGAGGTGCAATGTGTGCCACAGTGGCCCCTGACCCTCCAACAGGGGCCCAATCCAGTTCTGCACAGGGGCCCAATGTTGGCTGCATTTGCCACCCTCAGTAATTGGATGGGGGAGGGTTGATGATCTTTTAGGGATCAGATATAGTGTGAGCTCATTGGGTGATCCATATGATCCCCGCAGGTGGTGACCAATCAGATTGCAGCATAAAATTATTCGTCTGTCCGACCTGGAAACTTCTGGGCGCAATCACCGAACGATCCACCAATGGCGCCACCGACCTCCTGCACATTGTATGGAATTATGGGGCTCTGACCCCTGGGGGCCTCTGAGGTCACATGACACCCCAATCCCTGCACCTTCTGCAGATACCCCTCACACCTCCCCCAATCTGGGGTCCGTATACATGGAGGTGGCACCCATGGGGGTGCAGAGACCAGTCGGACATTTCTGTAGTTCCCAAAAGGCGGGGCCACACATGGACAGTGCCATCCAATGCCATGCACAGTGCAGAATGAAGGGACCCCCCAGGGGGAATTATGGTCACCAGTGGGGGGCACCATACAGAGCAGCCGGGAATCCGAACCAAATCCTTCCAGAACTTTCCATCCGTAGACAGAACATAAAGGAGAATATTAGAGGGGTAAATCTCCCAGGCCAATATTTGGGGGCAATAGGGGACAAGGTATGTGGGGGGTCCAGACCCAATCCACAAATCACACAAGGATGAAGATCTTTATGTGCCGTTATCAGAGGCCGACATTGCCCGGTTTGCGACCCCCATAGGGGACCCCAATCACCGAGTGACCCTGCGGTGTCCCCCCCTGCACACCTGACACACACAGACCCAGGTGTCACATGATGGTGTCACACCTGCTGTGTGTGAAGATCTGTGGGCAGGTCATGTGATCCGCTCTTTGAAGTTGTCCAGGTGTTGCATGGAGTGCGAATCATTCCAGGTGTGCCCCCTCCCCCAAACCACATCACAGACCCCCCCACCAAACCACATCACAGACCCCCCACCAAACCACATCACAGACCCCCCAACCACCAGAACCACATTGAACGCTGCAACCCCCCAATACATGACATTGGGTGACCCAGCCACATGATGTTATTCAGGGTGACAACAATAAATTACCTGGGGACACCCTGCACTGCACCCTTAGCGGGGTCCCTGATTGCACTTTGTATTGTACAACATCACAGAATATGATGGCGCCATAAACACCATAAATATTACTCCACAGTGTTATGAACTCCCCTCCACAATTCTACATAAAGCTCTGTACTGCTCCACTGTATATGGTGCCCCATGGCTGAGAGCGGCTCAGTGCTGCAGATTTATCTCCGGAGTGATAACACAATAATAAGGATTTCCATCATCTTTAGGACTAATTACTGCACTTGGGGGAGGGGGTATAGAGGGGGGGTATTTCCTGTCCTCATAAACAGAGATTTACAGTGACTCAGAGGTGACCCTGCCATTTGCCCCCATACAGTCATCTGCTGCCTCCTGCTGGACATTTCCAGGAACTGCAACTTATGAATTTGTTATCAGTACCATCCCTCCTCTGTTCTCCTAACACAGTCCTCTGTCGCCACCTTATGGACATTTCCAAGTACTGCACCCCACAAACACAACCAACGCCTTATTCAGTTCTCTCAACACAGTCCTCTGCCGCCACCTTGTGTACGATGTTCAGTACTGCACCCAGTATATGATAATGATCAGCAAAGTCAAACATAAAACAAGAATAATGATGAGAATCACCAAAAACACTCTGATGATCTCATTCTGAGATATTCCATACTAAGCGATGACAGATATAACTTATCAAGCAACATCAGTTCTTGTTTCCCGGAGCAGAAACAGAGCTTGTTCAGACATGTGACATGCTATCTACATACATCAACACACTATCTACATACATCAACATGCCATCTACATACATCAACACGCTATCTACATACATCAACATGCCATCTACATACATCAACATGCCATCTACATATATCAACATGCTATCTACATACATCAACATATTATCTACATACATCAGCACGATATCTACATACATCAACATGCCATCTACATACATCAACACGCTATCTACATACATCAACATATTATCTACATACATCAACATGCCATCTGTGTATATCATCCAACCTCCTAAATGCCCTTGTTTAGATGACCCGACCCCCATAGATCCCCCCCACAAAAAGAGCTAAGTCCCAAGGCAACTTTTCCCTGCTCCTTCTCCTTTCCTCTGTTATCTCCCCCTTCTAATACAAATCATGGCTCCATTGCTATCAGTGACACCTCTTCTCTAAACTATCATGGGAAAACCTAGGTGATCCACCAAGCCTGGAATGGATCTGGTCCATGATTAAAAACATTTGCCAGATATTATCAAAAGATTTTTTAATAAATCCATTCCAGGTTTGCTGGATCACCCAGATTCACTCATAGTGTGTCTTCTCCAGTCTTGGGAGCTTCAATAAATCATCTCCTTGTATCTTACACCAACCAGAGGAGCACCGAGGACATCTAGTGTTTGGAAAGCAGAACTACAGGCACATTAAAGCAGAACTTTTGTTTCACTCTTCCTTTCATTTCTGCAATCAAGAAGTTGCCTGGGTGCAATATTTTATTTCTAGAGATTAGTTCCACTGTAAGGATCCAATACTGGATGTCTTGTACGGTTTGTGATTTATTGTAAAAGCGATGAGAAATTAGACGATAATTTTAAATATTTCTCACTGAAATTCTTTCTGTCAGATTAGCAGAAATAAAAATTGTGAGCAGGCAGATTCATTATTGCTGAGAGGACCGGCGATGTCTCTAAGAAATATTTACTGGTCTGATCACAATCTTTAATTTACACTCTGATGCAAAGTTCCGGATCTTTCGGCCAGGATGGAGTGATGGAAGTCCTGCACATGGACACCATTCAGTCCCAAGGGATGGAGGGGGATGGACACAGGCCATTTTGTTTTATTGCCTCCTGTCCCTGTCTTTGGTTGGAACAATTTTTCCATCCTTGGGGGTTATACGATCGGGTCAAATAATGACTATCTGCCCCCTGTCCAAGCTTCCTGTCACCAAAACCCAACATTATTATTATTATTATTATTATTAATAAACAGGATTTATATAGCAGCAACATATCACGCAGTGCTGTACATTAAATAGGGGTAGCAAAGGACAAAGGAATACAGACAGTGACACAGGAGGAGATGACCCTGACCTGAAGAGCTTACAATCTAGTAGCACATACTTCCTTTCATAGTCCCTGGGAACAGAAGAACCGTCCTCCAATGGATCTATCCGAAATATTGTAAATCAGCCAATGATTCACCCCCCGGGGGCCAAGGACAGGGAACTGAGGGTTGCTCAGACTTCCAGGTGCAACTGTATTAATGCCAGGTGTTTGGAATTTGTGAAATGTAAATGTGGCCCCTGTAAGTGAGCAGATTGTGTTTATGTCCTATAAAGACTTTACGGTTAATGCTGTTAGCAATGTCATTATATTATATGAAGACACTGTGCCTAAACCACCACTAGATGGCAGCATAGAGAGGGAACAAAAGAGAGGAGGAACCTGTTTCATGGGGAGAGAGCTGGGGGAAGGATTTGTGGAGGGGACAGGAAGTTTCTCAGGGAGAGGGGAGAGATTATCCTGGGCACATTGATTAGGAGAGCAGCAAGAGGGAAGCTATGGATTCAGGTGGCAGAAGCAGGGAGTCTAGTGCTTTGAGACTGAGCAACCCTTCTAAGTGGAACAGGTGGCTGTGGCCCTTCAGGTAAGTACTTCTTGTATGAAAACCTTTTCTCATCTGCTAACAGCAGTCTTCTGTATTCATCAAATTCCTGCTTGCTTATAGGAATTGTCAGATATAACCTATACCTGTCAGCCTGCTGGGGGCTTTCATTCTTTTTTCCTTACATTAACTCATTGCATTGTTGGGAAGTCTCTGCTAGCAATGAGAGGAATCGTTATATGATCACGTCAGAATTTATCCCCCTCCCCCCGCTCTGTCCAAGGAGAAATGTTTGACTCATGAGCGCCCCATTCAGGTGTTTTTGATTCTTAAATATATGTTGTCCACCTCCTAAATAAACTCCTTTTAGTTTCATTCCATTGGTGTATTGAGGGGGACCAGTGGCATAGTCAGGAGAATAGGAAATATCCAGCTCCTCCTGAAGTGCTACATAACGCTTTACTCTTCCCTGCTTTTCTAATCGATATTTGAGCTCCCCCTATCAAAGCTATGTCAGTGAGGGAGGTGGGGGCAAATATCAGGGGGTCCTGGGGGCAGGAATTGAAGCAGAGGTAGAGGAAAGGTTTTATTGATAATATGAAGAAATAATAGTTCTCTGGTGAAACACACACAATATATAGAAGAGGTGATATCATGTCTAGAAGGAAGCACACGCAACCATTAAATATCACAACTACTAATCCCCAATCCTTCCCATTGTACAGGAAATTTCTGCACACAATCCACCTTGTATCATCATTTCTATACCAAGACCTCCATGCTGACAATGTGGGGAGATGTTTTAGTTCCTCTCATTATAGTAAGTTGGTTCCATCTCTGCCCGATATCTCCTCCGATTCTTCTCATTCTTCATCTTCCTCAGGTCAGTGACTATACAGGTGAGGAGTGCGGTGTAGAGGACACAGACCGCACCAGGTGACAGGAGGTGACCCCAACTCATCCCAGACCCACTTTCACCTGAATGGAGGGAAAATACAAAGATTCATGAAGAATAAAGATCACATGATCATCGGGGGCAGATAATCACATGACCATGTCAGAGAGTCACCCAGTATTGGAACCCCAATAAAGCTGGGGGAAGGAGGGGTCATGGCTGCTTTATAAAATCTGCTGACCTTATACTGGGGATGGATAATGTTCCCAAACCCCGAAATACCGGAATATTCACCAGGAAGGAATGTAGAGGGGTGTAAGTAAGGGCAGGGAATAGTGGGGGTGATGAGATACAACATTGTGTGAATGTGAGGAATGATAGGAAGTTAGGGGCAGTGTTCCTGAAGCGGACAGTGATCATACATTATATATTACATTATACATTACATGGAGAGCTGAAACTACTGATATCGCTCCCATTATAGTACAAAGCTCACTTACATGGAAGACATAAGGGTATTGTCCCTATTATATTACACCACCCCACATCTCTATATTACAAATACTACAAACAAAACCATTCCCCAACTAGAGAAGTGTAAAAGGGGCAATAAAAGCTTAAGGTGGAACTAAACTTGAAACAATTGCTCCCTGCCAGGTGCAAACCCTTATCGCAGCCTTGTTACCCTAATATACCCCTACTACCTGGAGACAACTAAAACCCAATCCTAACTAGACCAAATTCTATTACCAGGCTTATTACCCTACCTGTGTCTGAGTATGAGGATTGCATTGTGTGTGGATGACTTTCTATATTTCCACTCAATCTCATCACATCTCCTTCTATCTGTATGGATCAGGGTGAGATTGTGTCTGATGGGGAGGAGAAGGTCAGATCCCGGCCGGGTGAATATTTCCTCCCAAGTTTTCCCTACACACAGAATACAGATAGCAGTCAGGTCACATTGCATTGTACCCTCCGCTCTCCCCTGATATAACACAGATTGGGGTATAACCATCCCTGGGAGATCCCAGAATCCCCTGGGACTGACAACACCCCATATATTATGTGAAGGCGGAGGACCCATAGAATTAAAGCTCCGGATTTACGTATTTTATATCACACAATATCAGTACAACTGATCAGCAAATCAATATTCTCTCTAGGATCCATACCAGTAAACTGTATTAGAGCCCCTGACTGGGGTCACCGAAATCCCCCCATAGCTCTATAGATTGGCCCATTGTCAGTGGGTGTATTGGGGATCCGCCACCAATCATTGGTCAGATCTAACACTCGGGGCCCTGAGCAGAAGGCACAGCACAGTTCAGGTCACAGCAACCTCAGGAGGGCCGAGCACTGGGGATCTGGGTGGGAATGGTGAGGATGGGGCAGATTGTACATAGGTCTCTCCCAGCTCCTATATAATGTATGTATATAAAGACACAGAGCGGGGAGGACGCTGCTAGGAGTGTAGGTGGCCATTGGATGGGACTTACCTTCTACATGGACGATGTAATAATATCTCTGTATAAGGTCTCCATTAGAGTTATGTATAATCACACCGTACATCCCGCCATTCTCCGGAGTCACATTGTGTATGATCAGACTTCCATTCTCTGATATCCTCACATTGGGGAAATATTTATTGTCAAACGCCTCACAATTCCTGTGTTCAGCTATCAGACCTTTCCAGGGTCCGGATAATTCACCATAGTACCAGGAAATCTCATCACAGCTCTGTCCTCCTGCATCATTCAGGCTGAGATTGTGTCTGATGGGGAGGAGAAGGTCAGATCCCAGCCGGGTGATTATTTCCTCCAGTGAATTTCCTGCACACAGAATACAGATAGCAGTCAGGTCACATTGCATTGTACGCTCCGCTCTCCCCTCATATAACACAGATTGGGGTATAACCATCCCTGGGAGATCCCAGAATCCCCTGGGACTGACAACACCCCATATATTATGTAAAGGCGGAGGACCCATAGAATAAAAGCTCCAGATTTACATATTTTATATCGAGCTTTAATAAATCAGTCCCTCTAAGTATAGTACCACGCTGCTAAAGGACAGAGCACAGCCTGCAATACTGCCACTAGAGGGAGACTCTCAGACTCTATCTGGATGAGCACACAAGGGTATACAAATCTTCCAACCATCTGGGGTAATCTAGGCCAGTGGTCCCCAAACTTTTGGACGTCATGAACCACTAATTTCACTGACTCCGGACGGCCTATACCCAGGTAGCCGTGTATCATTCAAAAAGACATTTTCTCCAGAGTGTCGTCATGAAGCCAGAACCCGCACTCTCCCACCGCAGGTCTCGGCCTGCCAGAGACTCAACCAAGACCACCGTCCTGAGCCTGCGATACGTACGAGAGATGTGGTCTGCGGCTATGGCCGGTGTGACCCGCCAGTGGGGTCAGGAGAAGCTCCCCACTGGGGGTGGTGCATCCGCCAGAGCTGCAGACCACCAAAATTTTCTTGCGGCCCACTAGTCCCCAATCTATCCTGTGAGCTGGAATCCTTATCACTCGCTGCCTACACACACCAGACACAGAGCTGTCACCTCCTGCAATTCCTCTTTTTCTTTAGCAAATTCTTTGCTAAAGAGGTCCAGGTAGCATCAAAAACTGCAATATCTGTATACTTCCAGATATACAAAAGGCTCCTAACCTGTCCCTGCCACACTACACGTCTCTCCCCACTTCTATCCTATACACAGAACACAAGATGGACTGACTAACCCCTCCCTTCCGTTCCTGTATATAAGCCTGTGCTCAGATCTCTCCTGATTGGGCTCGGAATCAGGAATCGGACGAGGTGCAAGAACGTGAGACAGAGAGTAGTCAGACAAGCCAAAGGTCAAGGCAGGCAGCGATCAGGAATAGTCAAGCCAGGTACGGTACACAAACATTCAGGAACAGGAGACACAAACTGGAACACCGGGAACCTTGAAGGAGCCAAGGAACTTCTTGTTCAAGCAACTTCCTGTTGCCAGTTGCTTCCTTTTAAAGGGAAGGTCAGGTGATGGATTGGGGCCATGTGACCTGCTAACATCCTATCCTACCACCAGACAGGGTGCTGAAGACGAGAGGTTGGTGGTGTTCACACCTCCACCAGCAGGGGGAGCACATCTGGAACACTCATCCTCTGAGGTAATGGTGCAGCTGACCTGGAGTCACATGACAAGCATGGAGCCCAATATCTGTTCTACTTCATATTCTTCTAGTGAAGCAGCAAGGACAGGACCGGGAGGTAAAGACTTTTTGGGGAATCTGTTACAAATAACCGGTTTAAAGAGTGAAACATAGAATTATTGATTCTTATCAAAAGTTGGGAGTTTCAGCTTGTACATAAGTACATGAATGGGATAGGGTCATGGTATTTATCAGAGATAAGAGGGAAATACAAACATGGTCTCGTACTTCCAAGTGAAGGTGAGTGGATAAAAGGAAGATTCATAGGAGTCACAGTGACAGCAAATCCAATGCTAGGATTATAAACATTATTATTAGATATTCTGGTTATAACATAATGAGAATAAAGTGAAGAGGGAGTGAACATAGTAGTCTACTGGATATACATAAAGTATTATATGTATTAATCTATAGTTGACAATTGCAGCAAGCAGGGAAAGGTAAACATATGCAATCAGTTTGATATTTAGTTGGAATTTATTGGTAAAAATATTACCTGGTGGTAAATATTAGAGAAGAACTGATATTGATAATGAACAAGTAAAGACTGACTCCTATGAATGTTCCTTTTATCCATTCACCTTCACTTGTAAGTACGAGACCATGTTTGTATTTCCCTCTTATCTCTGATAAATACCATGACCATAAGCCATTGATGTATCACTTAGTTCATCAATCATACACATTACTCTAATAATATTCTGCAATATATGGATACAATGATATTATTTTCAGTGAATATGTACCTACTGTTTATCTGATGCAATCATAGTTATTCTATTAGTTATTCATCAGCACCACCAGCTAGCACCAGTACAGCTCCAGCTTGTTGGTAAATAGTGATTGGCAGCTGTCTCCCTCTAGTGCCGCTTTTGTGTAACTACAGCTGTCCTGATATTTAAGCGCAGTTACAACTCTGACCCGAGTATAAACTGAGATTAGTTTTCAATAAACATATTTGTGCCAAAAATATAGGAACATAGTGATTATATATAGGGAAATGCTGTGTATATAGAGTTGCTGCATGTACAGGGACATGTTATGTATTTAGAAACATGCTTTGTATATGGGACATGCTTAATACAAATAGGTAAAATGATATATATGGACATGGTGAGTGGATAGGAATATGCTGAACATATAGAGACATGCTAAATACATATTTTGCATATATAGGGACATCCAAGATACATTTAGGTACATGGTGAATATATATAGAAAGTCTGAACATATGAGAATGTGTTACATATATAATGTGACAGACTGTCCCTAAAAAATGTCAGGAAAGTGTATAAAGGCTCCAGGGAAAGAGAGTGTTTGGATAGGTTTTTAGGAAAAAACTGAGATTTTAGGGCCCTGGAGACAGCCACCTGCACTCAGGTGCAAAGGAGAAAGAAAGTTGTTCAGCAAGAGGCTGAGAAGGGAGCCAGAGCGGATTCCAGGCTGAGAGAGAGCCAGAGTGGATTCCAGGTTGAGAGAGAGCCAGAAGGTTCCAGGCTGAGAGACAGCCGGAGGGTTCTAGGAAAGCCAGCGGCCAAACAATACTACAAAGTTGTGAGTTAACAGTACTGATATAGTGAATTTGTTAGTAAGAGAGGGCACCTAAGTGAGGTAGCCAGATGCCCTGCCGGGCTATAGTTTATTGTTTTGTTGTGAAGTGCTGAAGAGTGTGGTGTAACACTTGCTTAAACAAATAAAAACTTCTGTTATTTTGAACTTTTGGAGTCGATTAAGCAGCGAAGATTGCAGCAGTGAACTTAAAGGGCCGGTGTATCGAGTGGCAGCAAAATGGAAGAGCAGCTGATGGTTGCTAATATTGCACGAAGAGAGACTTATACAGCGCAGCAGGAGACCAACCGGTTGTTGGTGGCACAATTGTCGGAGGTCTCTCGGGCTGCAGCAGAGGGTTGGATAATGGTGAGTGAGCCTGTGCCGCAGGTGGCCGCACAGAGTTTGGAGGGAGAGTCTGGAGCCATGGGTAGCCCTAGTACCATCTGAGCCACCAATTTTTTTAAAAATGGCACCTCAGGCGTTAAGTCCTACCTCCATACATTCGAGAGGACTGTAGAGAGAGAGGGCTGGCCCTAAACGAAGTGGCACCATTTCTGACAGGGGACTCACAAAAGGCGTATGTTTACCTGGCCCCAGAGGACCCTAAGTGTTATGTGAAGCTAAAAACTGAAATTGTGAGTCGTTTGGGCATGTTCCCTGAGGTGCGGGCCCGATGAGTGCACAAATGGACTTACCAGACAGATGTGGACCTCTGGAAAAGGTCATTACCCGGGGCAACGCAGAAGAGTTTTTCCCCTAGTGAGGCCAGGAATGAAAGAGAGGTCAGGGACCGGGGTAAGGAGGACAGGTGGGCTTGTGAGATTCCTCCATGGACACTTGGCACCCACTAAAGTGCTGGAGATGCCACGAGTGTTGCCTTGTCGCTGCTAGATGCCCTCTACCCAGTAAGGCTATGAAGTGTGGGGTGATCTGTCTGATGTCCCTGTATGCCCAGCCGCTATATTCCATGGATACTGAGCCGTAATGTTACTCCAAGAAAGTTTAGGTGGCTTTCAGAAAAACTGACATCTGGTAAAACGGTTGGGGATCAAGAGACAGTGTGCTTCATTATCAGCTGAAGAGGAAATGGCCAATCTTGTTTCAGCTTTTCATAAATCAGGTGAAGATTTACAAAATTCTGCCAAAGTGGCCGAAGAAACTGCTCCCGCACCAACTGAAGTTCAGATTGCAGAAGGTATCACTGTGGAAGAGGCTTATGCGTTATGTGAGATTGAAGCTGGTGAATGTGTTCCTGTGTTGTCTGGGAAGAGTTACCTCGGCTTACTGGAGTCCAAGCTAAAGAATGGGAACCTGTGTCAGGTGAGGTGGGCTCTGAAGATGTTCCTGTGTCAGAGTCTGAAGCCCAAGAAAATGTCCCTGATTCCAAGAAGGTGCGGGAGGAGTTTTAGTTAGGTGAAGTGCAGTTTGGAGAAGCTGTCCCTGTGCCGTGTGATGAACAAAATGCTCAGGACCATGTTACGGAAGGTGTAGCTACATCATTGGACATGAAGGCTGAGAAAGTGCTTGGAAACACGAAGCCTCAAAAACTAACAAAAATGAAAAAGGAATGTGTAAAGAAAACTTTCCAATGTGAGCTGTGCAGCTATACCTGTCCCAGACCCCCAATTCCTGATCGTCCCATGCAGAGCCGTGTGAGAACTCATTCTGGGGAAAAGCTAAATGAATGCTACATTGGTCATGTTCGGTGTACGCAGGGTGGACCATGAAAATGCACAAACTGCAGACGCTTACTGAGAATGTAGCCAAAGCTCACTGTCCCCATTGTCATACAGTTACTGCAAGGAAAAGTGTTCTAGGGGTTCATTTGAGAAAGCCCCATTCTTCTAGTGAACAAAGAAAGAAGTGCCTGTGATACAGTCCTATATGAGCGGTGTGACCTTACACAACCCAGGAATAAAGATAAAACAAGATCTGTATAAAAGATGACAAAGACAAAACAACAGAGCTGAAACTCTAAGAAACTGATTTAAGAAGCTTTGCAGAGGGATCTTTAGGATATCAGAGACAACTTGGTCCACCACTGCTGTTACTTTTATTATCTTCTCTTTTCCAGGTCTTCTAGATGTCTCCTGAGATCTCTGTACATACAGAAATCAACAGGGTGCTCCAACAAATATCAGGACTCCTGCCCTTGGCCAATAAACAGTTGCCAACCTTCAGCGTCACATTCCATGATACATTTTCCTGATCCAACAGGAAGTGAAGAAAAAATCTCTCCATAGTCAGTGACAGAGACTGACAATCAATGGCTCGTGAGATCCGGAAACTTTCTTGTTTGATTAAAGTCCTATGGATGTGCTCTCCAGAATCCTCACTGCCTCCACTTGTTTGCAGACCTTTTCTTCATTTACCATCCAAAATCAGAAGGAATTCTTACCTGAAGATCTTAACATTGCATACAAATCAGGATATCCAACCAAACTGCTCATATCCCGGGAAAACTTTCCCTCTGGAGTCTGTAGACATTTGAATGAATCTATGGGAATTCAGGACTGACAAATTTACCCCCTCCTCATCAAATCTGCGAACTATCTGGATGCCCCAAGAAACTGAACCATGACTGTACCCTCCATTATATTTTTATTTTAGGGGATGTACTAAATGTATATTTTACTTACAGGCCTCCTTTTCTGGACTACACCTGCCTGCCACCTTTCCTAATGATTTACCTGGACCTGGACTACACCTGCCTGCTGTCTGCCTGACCATTACCTGATGTGATTAGACTCCATCCTCCGGTGATCCCATGTCACCTGTATGAGAAGACCCTAACAACCATCTTCACACCTCTTAATCTTTATGTTCCTAAGCAATACTTCTTCCCTAGGAGACTTTATAAACATATCTATCCATCAATCTACCCACCAATCTATCCACCAATCTACCCACCAATCTATCCAACAATCTACCCACCAATCTACCCACCAATCTATCCAGCAATCTATCCACCAATCTATCCACCAATCTATCCACCAATCTACCCAGCAATCTATCCAGCAATCTATCCAGCAATCTATCCACCAATCTATCCACCAAGGCTCTCTTCTTGTGGGGAGACTCCAACATTCCTGCTGATTTCATCATGGACACCTTTAGAGTAAAGAAACCACCATGTGGCCGTCATGGTATTTGCCAGGAACTATATGATAATTGGTGGTGTCACCTTTCCCTCTCAACTTTCCTTCTCCAGAATAGACTTTGTTCTGATTGATCTCTTTCTTCTCCTATATGTAGACTGGACATATCTCTTATCGGATCAGAACCCTTCACCAGACCAGCTCTGGAGGCTGAATATATATTATGTCTCATCCTAATACAAGACCCACATTCAAGACGTTCGGTGCTTATACTTCTCAACAAATACTGCTAATGGTGCTGATCCATTTGTCCTGGGAAATGCTCACAAATCATTCATGAGGGAACCATTATTAAATTGTGTGCAACTGAAATGAAGCAGAAGATGTATGATGAATAAAATCTCTGCTTCTCCTCCAATTACCAGCTCTCTTCTCAGATAAGACATCTTTACGCTTACTACTTCTCTATAAGTTTAAAATCTAAACGTTTAAGGCACACCACTACATACTTCATAATAAAACAGATAAAACTTGTCATCCAAACTAAAAACCCAATGTATGAAAACCCCCATCCTCTCCAATATACCCCCCGCCCCCAACACCACCAATCTACACCATCACAGCTTCAGGGATATTGCAGAAACATCTCACAACTATTAGAATTTGCTTTATTTGCCCCAATGAGAAACCCCACAACTCACCTGTACAGCCTAATATTTAGCTTTGGTCAGTTTACTTAACATCACCCCGAATCAACCAGCAAACTCTTTGCGTCCTTCTCTGTACCTGAGATTAGTAAAGTGATTTTCTAGCAAACCATAAATCCCCGCTAGTGATGGCTTGGCTGAACCAATATTTGGTGAGAAGATTCAATGTGGCCGCATCCCCTTGCTCCTTCCAAAGGAAATGTTCCAAGCTGTAATTGCAATAATCCCAAATAAAGAGAAAGGTCCTCTGCATAATAAACATTATAAACCTATTTCTCTCCTCAATTCTGATAACAATTCATGCAGAAGCTTTGAATCCTAGCATTGTGATGAAGTGGGATTTGTGAGGGACAGGCAGGGCCCCCATGGCACCAGAAATAAATATAATTCAGTATTCCACAACGTCCTGTGCTGGGATCTTCATCCTCTGTCCTTCATAATTCGGGTTTCCAGGGCTGGAATAAAAATACTCTCATGTCCATTTATATTACTCCTTCAGTGAGAGTATTTATATTGGGACCCACCAGGGATGTTCTCTTTCACCCATCATTTTCACCCTACTCATAGAACATAGACCCAAGTATGCAGGATCTAAAACTTTATGAACACAAATTCAGTCCTGCTGTGATTTTGACACTCACCAATCCACTTTTCTCTTTACAACCCATCCAATATTGTTTAGCTTCCTTTAGGGAGGATACTGGGAAGTTTTTACCATAAAGTCCCATATTTTACACCTTCCCTTTATTACATGACCTTACATTATTACATCCCTGGCCATTTTATATCATCTCTATGCTCCTAACAACAAGACTTTCCCTATATCTATATATCTTATATATACCTCCAGAGTCAGCTCAGACAAAATATCCGCCTATAAAACATTCCTGCTTTAAAAACTCTCCAATATACTTTCCACACAATAACAATCCCAATACGAAAACTGTTCTGCAAGAAAAGAGAATTGAGGACATTGAACTTTCTGATGTCCCCACTATTATGCAGCCCTACTGCTCTGTCAGCGACACTTTCTCCTCACATGATATGGGGAGCAATGGAAACTGACAAGAATAAATAAAGATTGCTCATGCTATTAATGCCATATAAACTGGTTGAATTCTCTAATACACATTCATCTACTTGCTGGAGGAGTTGTGGACACTTCTCTATCTCTTGTAAATTATTATATTCTATCTGGAACCAGATTGCTGAATTCTGTCTGAAATTATCCAAGTGATCTCCTCCGATTCTTCTCATTCTTCATCTTCCTCAGGTCAGTGACTATACAGGTGAGGAGTGCGGTGTAGAGGACACAGACCGCACCAGGTGACAGGAGGTGACCCCAACTCATCCCAGACCCACTTTCACCTGAATGGAGGGAAATATAGAGACAGTTACACACAAGAGAAATGTAAAAATATTAAACCCACCCATCTTCATACGTGTCAGTATAACAGGACAGTCACACTGTACATAGTGCTGGGAATTTGGTTGTCTCAATAAGAAGCGCAGCCCATTAATAGCACATACAGTATTCATGGAATATAGATGATGTTCTGATCAATAACACACAAGGGCAGTGGATCGAGTGACAAAAATCTATAAAATAATCAAAGTCGAGGAATATAGGGATCACCGATACGTAATAAAATCTGCTGATCTTATATTGAGTGTGTGATTGGTCTCAGTCCATTTGCCAAGTGTTGTGTACCTGGTACCTCCAATCCTAATCTCCCAACCATCTCCAACCTCACTGGCCTTGAAAGTTGCATCCACTGCTATAGTGTGGGCAATGTTCTCGCCATCTTCATATTATCCAGGCAACAAGCCAAAACTGCCACCATCCAACTACATGAAGGACCATCGGCATAGGCAGTGATAACTCCTCGTTCATTCTGCTCCAGCCGGAAACAATTAGAGTGTCTTGGTAGAATTCCATATCTCATTCTTATCATTATTGTTTTATTTCTCATGTGCGTCAACGTGAAACTAAACCGAGAGATTACCTGGACAGTCATTTCTGAACTGGTTCCAATATACTACAAGTTCTCGCCTTGGAGAGGTGAAGGCAGTCAAAATTCAGAGCTAGAATTTGATATTTTAAACGCTGATTCCTGGAGACAGAGCGGGTAGACAACAACACTTGGAGCCAGACTTTATGTATTTTGTTTGGTCAGAGTCTGGACAAAACATGAGAACGGGGTGAGAATGATGAGAAGAGCGTCATTCGATTGGAGTGGAATAGAAATACTAGAAAGTTCTAACACATCCAGAAAAACAATCCAAGTCCTAGTGGGAATTCCAAGTCAGAATTGGCTGTTTGTTGTTGGTGATGATACAAATACGGCTTGGAAATTGCAACAGGTGGATAAAACATGGCACTTTGGCACATGCCAGATAAGATGATACTATCTGCTCCACCGGACTGTCTCACCCCTTACTCCCATGCTGGACCTGTGGCTGGAACTGGTTGGCCATTAGGTCTCTGCCTGGTGCTGATAATGAATCTGTGGGTCCAGACTAAAACAAAAAGGGGCCCGAGGACCAGTGCTGTAAGGAAAAGAGAAATTCCTGAGTCTCTGGTATGGGCTTACTAATGATTGGTAATACGTGCAAAGTTTTACCTACTTTTCAGAAGGATTGCAGAATTCCCATCATTTGCTGTGATAGCGAGGGTCTAAAAGTGTGGCCCTCCAATGGTCAGCTTTCTGTTTGATAACTACAATATGCTTCTGATAATCCGCAAATCAGCAGATGGTTCCTCAGAAGCGAGGAGATGCTGAATATTGGGGGCCTGAACCCCTACAGCTCACTTTGTGCTTACTAAGCATCATTATGTGAGACGTTTGACTTGCAGCTCCCAGTAATGTAAGTCAGAGATATTTAGGTAGCCAGGAATAAACATAATATGAATCATTGCATCCTGCTCATATTCACTGGATAAATAATGCAACATGGGGGAGAGGAGGAAGACTCTCATCATTACCTGCCAACCAAGGACTGACCACCACAGCACAAGTAGAAGCAGGTGAGCGTTGTGAAGATGATGACGAGGAAGATCGGAAAGAAGTACAGAAACATGGACTGTCAGGTATGACACACGGAGGTGACACGGGTCATTGCCAGTCTATGTGACATCTATGAGGTCATGCTGGGGATGAGGAAAAGGCGACCCAGGTAAAAAGTGCAAGGGGAGCAGATGCACAGGTAACACTGGAAAACACCTGGACAGAATCATTCAGCCAGGACATGCTGTTTGTTTTGGTGTAAATAAAGAAATAGCGGCTCTACAATGTGCAAGGTACAAGTGGAAGCCAAAGGGAAACATGAAATTCTGTAAATTCTCAGTTTCAGTTTGAAAGCCAAAATGTAAAACTCAGAACACCACAAATTTCCAGTGACCACCCCTAGTAATGTCTTCCAGTCTTCCTGATGGGGGTAATTGCATCTTCAGCAACCACCCTGCCCACCAGCAGCAGTACAAATGTTACAAGTGAACTGATCAGAAATCTGCTTTCACCTTCCCAGTGCTCTCCATGCTTTATTTATATTTGAATTTCAACTTGGATTATCAACTCCAGAACTGGAACTCCCCACCAATCTGAGCACCTACATCAATCAGATGACACTACTTGTCACAGAAATCAAGACCAACAAATCATTACATTTCTGGGATATCACCACTTCCTGCCTGGCAATTTTCTCACGGTTGATAATCGTACCCACCCCTCTAAATCTGCCCCACCAAACTCCCATAGGACTGAAAACGTTTTAATTCACTGAACTCCCCTGGCAAGGTGCCAAAGGTAAACCAAGGGAGAATAAAGCATATATTGCCTGGAGGAGACATTGCCCACAGTTGTGTGGGTACATATCTTTCCAGACCCACACTTCCTAATATGAAGAAATCTCAATGAGTGATAAACCATCACTCAGACTCTTGTGAGGGATTGTGAGATCACCAAGAGATAAATCATGGACTGAATGTTATAAACTAGCCATTTGCTGATGACTTTTCCTCAATTGTTTGGGCCTGGCTCTGACAAAATATCCCGAGTGGGCTTCTGGAGTTGTTGCAAACATTCTGTTTCCAGAGATTCCCCCCGGGCTCATCTTGTGCTAGCTGATATTTAGGGGGAACCCTGCCCATGCATAATCTGTCTGCTAACATGGATATTACTGGGTACACAAGACCAACACATACATCTCCATTGGTAGTAGCCCTCAACTAAGTTGATCCAGAAGCTACAGAGGTATGACTGGGGACAACTGGGACAACACTGGTCTCAGCTGGAGTCATCAACATGAACACACATGGACTTCTGTTGATATTCTGGGAAATTAGCTGGAACACAGGACATCAACATATTGCCCCAACAAATGCTTGGAGATAATGGATGGTGTGATTAGATGCATACAGACAATCTTATGCCCATTCAGGACACGTGTGATCTCTTCTCACCTGGACAAATGTCTTTGGCACTACTCTCTGACCGGCTGACCCCATTCTCCACAGAACAGGTGATGTTCCAGGGGCCCCGTGACGCAACAATGGCTGTAATGCTATTGGACGAAGCAGAATAATTCCCCTGGGATCCTCCAATCACAGATACACGGATATTGGGGTTAGTCCCCTCCTCCACCCTGCAGGAGATCTCAGCGCTGCCATTCTGGTGACACGAGATGTCCAGGACCGGAACCGATACTGGATCTGAGAGAGACAATTATTTCCATTTATAAGGTCCAATATATACACAGCATGTTCCTATCTCCATCCTTACCTGTAACCAGGTGAGCAGACACTTCCTGTGACACCTTCCTGGAGAAGACACATTCTACCTGTGTGCAGGACTCCCCCAAATACAGAATGATCCCCACTAACAATACATCATGTGATGGCCCATACACAGCATTAGTACAATCTCATCTGGTCAATCAGCTCTAAGAACATTGTACATTGTACATGGCTACTGCTATGTGAGGATTGTTCGGTACATTGTAACCCAAAGAGGATGATATAAAACAGAAAGTGGCGAATTTCCTCTAAAGAAGACCATCACCAAATGGTTCCTGGTGGAGTCTCCTTTTATGTCCCAAGCTGGGAAGACCCCAGCATCTGTACAGAGGGGACAGGGGGTTCTCCACTTTGGGGAAGGTAAGAGGGTTAGAGCCCCTGACTGGGGTCACTGAAATCCCCCCATAGCTCTATAGATTGGCCCATTGTCAGTGGGTGTATTGGGGATCCTCCACCAATCATTGGTCAGATCCAAGACTCGGGGCCCTGAGCAGAAGGCACAGCACAGTTCAGGTCACAGCAACCTCAGGAGGGCCGAGCACTGGGGATCTGGGTGGGAATGGTGAGGATGGGGCAGATTGTACATACGTCTCTCCCAGCTCCTATATAATGTATGTATGGTGGAGAAGGAGTCAATGGAGGTGGAAGAAGAGATGATGACGTGGTTGCACCTCCTTCAAGAGAACGCAAGTACTGCTCCCACTTTGGTTTGTGGTTCCTGTACATGTGAGAAAGCAGGGATGTTGTACCCAAATGTGATCCGGCCTGTCCTCTGCGAATCTGCCTGTGGCACAGGATGCAGATTGCTATGCACCCGTCATTGTCTTTCAGCGTGAAAAAGGAGCACACTGGAGAGGTGCGTGCAACCACTCTGCTGCTCTTTTTCTTTGCCTGCCTCTGCTTCTGCTGGGTGCCCTGCGTCTTTTCCAGCTCCCCTACGGTCACATTGTCTCTGACTGTTCCCCTGCTTGTGCCCACTCATCTGTGTGTTCTTTGGGATTCAATGAGTCAGATTGGCGTACCCCTTCCATCCCCAGTCTGTTGCTGCTGCCTTTCCTCTACGTCTGTATCAGAACTGCTGCTAGCCCTTACATGCACCGGTGGTTCCCAGGTGACATCACAGTCATCATCATCCTCATTTTCATCTAAACCAACCTCTGCTAATGCAGCCACTGATCCAGAACCCTCACCCAGCTGACCACACTCTCCAATGGACTCGAAGTCTGCCTCCTGCTCTGAAATCCACAATGACAGATCCTCAGGCTGTGCATCCAACAACAAGGGAGAGTCATCGGGAGGTACAGGCACATTAGCCACGCTTGCTGGCTGGCTGTGCTGGCTGCTGCTGCAGAAGAAGAGCCTGCTGCACTTGGGGCCCCTGAGACCCAGTCCACAATACTCTCCACATGACGTGGCTGTATGATTGTATTCCGCCCTCTCAATACATCTACCAGCGTACATCTACCAGGTCTCTCAGATCTGTTTGACAACTTGTGCTGCTGCTGCTGTCATACAGTAATGGACTCCCGGGGAGTATGCACCCTGACAGATGCCGCAGGCCACCCAACGCCACGCCTGCGTCTGCCGCTCATCTTTTACTTAGTCGGGCAAAAATGCACCTGTACCAAACGGTCTTTTTTGCTAAATAGCAAGATGTATCAAACACTGAAATATCTGTATTTTTTTAAAGTAGCACAGAGATTTTTCTTTAGCAAATTAATTGCTAAAGAGGTCCAGGTAGCATCAAAAACTGCAATATCTGTATACTTCCAGATATACAAAAGGCTCCTAACCTGTCCCTGCCACACTACACGTCTCTCCCCACTTCTATCCTATACACAGAACACAAGATGGACTTACTAACGAGAGCCAGAGTGGATTCCAGGCTGAGAGAGCGCCAGAGTGGATTCCAGGCTGAGAGAGCGCCAGAGTGGATTCCAGGCTGAGGGAGAGCCAGAGTGGATTCCAGGCTGAGGGAGAGCCAGAGTGGATTCCAGGCTGAGGGAGAGCCAGAGTGGATTCCAGGCTGAGGGAGAGCCAGAGTGGTTTCCAGGCTGAGAGTAAGCCAGAGTGTTCCAGGCTGAGGGAGAGCCAGAGTGTTCCAGGCTGAGAGAGAGCTAGAGTCTTCCAGGCTGAGAGAGAGCCAGAGTGGATTCCAAGCTGAGAGAGAGCCGGAGGGTTCTAGGAAAGCCAGCGGCCAAACAGTACAGATATAGTGAATTTGTTAGTAAGAGAGGGCACCTAAGTGAGTTAGCCAGATGCCCAGGCAGGCTATAGTTTATTGTTGTGAAGTGCTGGAGAGTGTGGTGTAACACTTGCTTAAACACAGAAAAACTGCTGTTATTTTGAACTTTTGGGGACGGCTGCCTCTAATCTGCCCTATAAGCATCCTGTTACCATGAGCAACCCCCAGTGAGATACCCTATTTGGTGGAGGATGTGGGCAGATTAAGCAGCGAAGATTTCAGCAGTGAATTTAAAGGGCCGGTGTATCGAGTGGCAGCAAAATGGAAGAGCAGCTGATGGTTGCTAATATTGCACGAATAAAAACGTATACAGCGCAGCAGGAGACCAACCGGTTGTTGGTGGCACAATTGTCGGAGGTCTCTCGAGCTGCAGCAGAGGGTTGGATAATGATGAGTGAGCCTGTGCCGCAGCTGGCCGCATAGAGTTTGGAGGGAGAGTCTGGAGCCATGGGTAGCCCTAGTACCATACGAGCCACCAATTTTTGTTAAAAATGGCACCTCAGGCGTTAAGTCCTACCTCCATACATTCGAGAGGACTGCAGAGAGAGAGGGCTGGCCCCAAACGCAGTGAATGGGTATAGTGGCACCATTTCTGACAGGGGACTCACAAAAGGGGTATGTTTACCTGGCCCCAGAGGACGCCAAGTGTTATGTGAAGCTAAAAACTGAAATTTTGAGTCGTTTGAGTGTAACCCCTGAGGTGCGGGCCCGATGAGTGCACAAATGGACTTACCAGACAGATGTGGACCTCTGGAAAAGGTCATTACCCAGGGCAACGCAGAAGAATTTTTCCCCTAGTGAGGCCGGGAATAAAAGAGAAGTCAGGGATAAGGAGGACAGGTGGGCTTGTGAGATTCCTCCGTGGACACTTGGCATCCACTAAAGTGCTGGAGACACCACGAGTGGAGCCATGTCGCTGCTAGGAAAATGTCCCTGATTCCAAGAAGGTGGGGGAAGAGTTTTAGTTAGGTGAAGTGCAGTTTGGAGAAGCTGTCCCTGTGCCGTGTGATGAACAGAATGCTCAGGACCATGTTACGGAAGGTGTAGCTACATCATTGGACGTGAAGGCTGAGAAAGTGCTTGGAAACACGAAGCCTCCAAAACCAACAAAAATGAAAAAGGAATGTGTAAAGAAAACTTTCCAATGTGAGCTGTGCAGCTATACCTGTCCCAGACAACCAATTCCCAATCGTCCAATGCAGAGGCACATGAGAACTCATTCTGGGGAAAAGCTATATGAATGCTACATTGGTCATGTTCGGTGTACGCAGGGTGGACCATGAAAATGCACAAACTGCAGACACTTACTGAGAATGTAGCCAAAGCTCACTGTCCCCATTGTCATACAGTTACTGCAAGGAAAAGTGTTCTAGGGGTTCATTTGAGAAAGCCCCATTCTTCTAGTGAACAAAGAAAGAAGTGCCTGTGATACACAAAACCACATAAATATATTTTCTATTATTTTGTATTGGATTGGATGCAGGACTTTGTATTCAATCCAATACAAAATGAGAACAAAATTCAAACTCTCATTATGTATTGGATTTAATACAAACTCCTGTATCCAATCCAATACAAAATGAGAGTTTGAATTTACCAATTACATACTTTGTATTTTTTTTTTAATTATTTTGTATTGGATTGGATACAGGAGTTTGTATTCAATCCAATACAAAATGAATGAATGAGTTTGAATTTAAATTTCCCGCACATGCGCCGACGTCACGCCGAGGGACACGCACGCAGACAGAAGCCGGCTGGCTATCTATTTTTCTCCGCCGGCCGGCTTCTTGTCTTAGAAGGCACCCGACGCTGGAAGAGGAACGGCGCTGGATGATCAGCAGGACCAGGTAATCCGGGCATCTTCTTCTCCGCCGGCCGGCAGCTTCTTCTCCACCGGCCGGTATCTTCTTCTCCGGCGGAACAGAAGATGCCGGCCGGCAGAACAGAATAAGCCCGACCTTGGTACTGGCTAAAAAAAATTACTATTTTCGATAACCACTTGATGATTTTAATATAGGGAGAAAAGTTCGGGGTTATCTGTCAGGTGGTTAATATTATACTTCATCAATAATATCATATTTGATCATTACTTTAAACTATAAAACAAAACCATTACCATTATTATTTTCTCATTGATCTATCATAGGTTGAAGATAAATATAAAATAAACCGCAGCCAGCGTACATATTTAAATCGTAGGTACGCCATTTTGTGGAATAATTGTATATTACATAAATAAGATATATTCAGTGATGCTACAAAAAATATATATAAAAGATCTTCATTTTTTTATTATATTTCTAGATACCTCCCTTATCCCAATACATTAACGTGTTTATTCACACTTGTGATTATTTTTCATATGAAATTGTAGAATCTCTAATCGAGTCATTCACCCCTTTTTGTGACGTTTTCTGGGTTGAATGGACTCTTCCACCTTCCTCTTGTGAGGTCAATATTCCAATAGACTATTTAGATGAATCAGCTTATTTTAAAATTGTCAAAAATGTAAGAATATTGTGGAAATTCCATACTATACTATCATTATTGTAATTTCTAGGGTCTCTGCAATCCCCTGAGGAAGCCCGTTTAGGGTGAAACGCGCCAGGACAGACCATAAGTACAGCACTGACCCACATCTTGGAGGTTTAGTGAGAGAATTTTATAAAGTCATGGTTAAACATTGCCATGGCCTCTTTTACCAATTATGTTTCTAAGAAATTTATGTTTTAGTATTTGAGCCGCTATATTTCCACTATTTTTCTAATTTTTTTTACACATATATTAAGCCTTTCAGGGAATGAGTAAGGGGTTCAATGTACCACTGTACTCATTCCCCAGGGTAGGGTGGTGGAGATCTGGAAGTCTTCTTAATAAAGGGGGCTTCCAGATTCCAAAGTCTTGCTCCATGTGTACATGCCTTTTTAGAACATATATCAATATATATAATTATATATAAATACATAGAAATATAGTATAAAAATATGACAATACATATATATTTTTATATATCTTTTAATATTTTTAGACTATATTTGTATGTATTTATATATTTCTAAATTTTATAGATATCTATACATGTATTTATAATAATTATATATATATTGTGGTATACCACCTTTATGGGATCACCTTTTTTGGGGTAAGAGGTCTCAGACTGTAGGAGAGGTGGGTGAAGCACACTGGAGACAGTGACCCGTAGTTATTAAAAGGTTACATAAGATAAAACAAGCCGAAATAAATCCTAGCAGTCAGACACTAACTATACAGCAGATTCCTCTCTACCAATTGGTGGCTAACCCAGCCAACTCAACACAGACGTTCCAGCAACCTTTACTCACATGTAGTATAACAATGGCTCTCACTGGCAGCTTCCCTGTGCCCCGGGCGTTCTTCCTCTCCTTCCCTTTTACCTGCTGCTCACACCTGTGCAGTAATTAAAGGCCAGACAAACCCAAACTCTGGCCTGGGTCAGAACACTTCTGAGTGACATGCAAAACCCAGATCTGGAATCCCAGTAGACATGTTGCTGGTTAATCTCTTCCATAGGAGCGTAAACAAGGGGAAATATATCTTCCCTTCAAGATGGCTGCCTTTGCCATGTCACAATAAATATATACACACAAGTATTTATAGATTTATCGAAGCAAACAAGAACGCATGTGTGCCTGTGACTTTTGTGGGATCATCTAGTTTGGTAGCAAAAGCGAGGTCTCACCCACCAGAGCTTGCTGGAATTTATCACCAGACGGATCCTCGGGTCCGGCATTGTATGTGTTTAGATCTATCTATCTATCTATCTATCTATCTATCTATCTATCTATCTATCCCTCTATCTATCTATCTATCTATCTATCTATCTATCTATCTATCTGTAGGTGGCCATTGGATGGGACTTACCTTCTACATGGATGATGTAATGATCTCTCTGTATAACGTGTCCTGTAGAGTTGTGTATAATCATATTGTATATCCCGTCATTCTCCAGAGTCACATTGTGTATGATCAGACTTCCATTCTCTGATATCCTCACATTGGGGGAGATTCTCTCATTATATACAATCGGTGTACAATCCCTGTGTCTGAGTATGATGATTGCATTGTGTGTGG
This sequence comes from Pyxicephalus adspersus, assembly GCF_032062135.1. Lineage (NCBI taxonomy): Eukaryota > Metazoa > Chordata > Amphibia > Anura > Pyxicephalidae > Pyxicephalus > Pyxicephalus adspersus. The sequence continues at coordinate 177,144,364 of NC_092858.1, forward strand.
ATGACTTTCTATATTTCCAATCAATCTCATCACATCTCCTTCTATCTGTATGGATCAGGGTGAGATTGTGTCTGATGGGGAGGAGAAGGTCAGATCCCGGCCGGGTAAATATTTCCTCCCAAGTTTTCCCTGCACACAGAATACAGATAGCAGTCAGGTCACATTGCAGTGTATGCTCCGCTCTCCCCTCATATAACACAGATTGGGGTATAACCATTGTCATTGTATGGAAGAGGGAAAGAGACAAGGCTGCAGAGGATACAGTTTGATCAGTAAAACCTCGAATGGATTTTTTAAAGTCATTTGCTAGCAAATATTTTGAATCCTGGTCCGGATCCATTTTGAGGTTTGAGGTTACTGATCAAAGTGTATCTTTTTCAGCCTTGGAGAGCTTTAATAAATCAGTCCCTCTAAGTATAGTACCACGCTGCTAAAGGACAGAGCACAGCCTGCAATACTGCCACTAGAGGGAGACTCTCAGACGCCCTCTAGGGAGACATTTCCTCCAGAGTGTGGTCATGAAGCCAAGCCCGCACTCTCCCACCGCAGGTCTCGGCCTGCCAGAGACTCAACCAAGACCACCGTCCTGAGCCTGCGATATGTACGAGAGATGTGGTCTGCGGCTATGGCCGGTGTGACCCGCCAGTGGGGTCAGGAGAAGCTCCCCACTGGGGGTGGTGCATCGGCCAGAGCTGCAGACCACCAAAATTTTCTTGCAGCCCACTAGTCCCCAATCTATCCTGTGAGCTGGAATCCTTATCACTCGCTGCCTACACACACCAGACACAGAGCTGTCACCTCCTGCAATTCCTCCATGGGCTGGGCTCCCAGGCACCCATACACACAGAGATACACAGATCTATGGCAGATACACACAATTACACGCAGCCTCTATAGGAGTTGTGGGATTTGGGAGTTTAGAAGGACAAATTATGAATTTATATTTATTATTCAAAAATGCTGGAACAGAGCAGAGAAAATATTTAAAATGAGATAACAAACAAGAAAATGATATCCGGGGTTTTGCTGGCCTGTAGGTGGCCGTGTACAGTAGGTACAGACTATTTGGTGTCCATGTGTCCCCCCAATGTGCTCTATAGAAGGGAATAACTTTCACCTCTCTGCAGATAATACCCCCTATCACAAGAATTGGACGACAATATGCAGTTTGTTTTTCTGTGACAAATCCTATACAGGAAATCTTTTTAGTTTAGGAACCATTTGGCCATTTTTCCACAAGCCCACTGTGTGTGAAGGGAAGTATAACATTCAAAAATACATAATTTTTCCTCAGGGCCGGAGGTTGCCGGATTTTTGAATGTCAACCTGTACTATATATATATGTCGTAACAAGAGGGTTTGCTGGTAGAAGGAATGAAGGAGGAGGAGGGAGAGGACTGGGGTGGTCCATGCTTTCCCACCACACCCCTCAGCAGAGGTACCTGGTGCTGTAATGCCTCTTGCAGACTACCACCCACTGAGCTATGAAAGGCCACCCAGTGACAGGTGAAGGACAGGTAGCGTCCCACTCTGTGCCTGGTTGTCCAGCTGTCCATGGTGACGTGGGTTTCGCTAGACACAGAATGCCAATGCCCAGCAGATGTTACCCATTACATGTCCATGTAAACTGGGAACAGCTATACGGCAGAAGTAATGCCTGCTTGGTATATTGCACATTTTTTAAAATCCATTCCATGTTTTCTGGATCACCCAGTTCACTTCTAAAAGTGTATTCTATCCAGCCTTGGAGAGCTTTCATAAATCAGGGCCAGAGAGTAGTCAGACAAGCCAAAGGTCAAGGCAGGCCGTGATCAGGAATAGTCAAGCCAGGAACGGTACACAAACATTCAGGAACAGGAGACACAAACTGGAAACCGGGAACCTTGAAAAGGAGCCAAGGAACATCTTGTTCAGGCAACTTCCTGTTGCCAGTTGCTTCCTTTTAAAGGGAAGGTCAGGTGATGGATTGGGGCCATGTGACCTGCTAACATCCTATCCTACCACCAGACGGGGTGCTGAAGACGAGAGGTTGGTGGTGTTCACACCTCCACCAGCAGGGGCAGCACATCTGGAACACTCTCGTCCTCTGAGGTAATGGTGCAGCTGACCTGGAGTCACATGACAAGCATGGAGTCCAATATCTGTTCTCCTTCATATTCTTCTTGTGAAGCAGCGGGGACAGGACCGGGAGGTAAAGACTTTTTGGGGAATCTGTTACAAATAATGGATTTTTAGCAAAAGTTGGGAGTTTCAGCTTGTACATAAGTACATGAATAGGATAGGGTCATGGTATTTATCAGAGATAAGAGGGAAATAAAAACATGGTCTCGTACTTCCAAGTGAAGGTGAGTGGATAAAAGGAAGATTCATAGGAGTCACAGTGACAGCAAATCCAATGCTAGGATTATAAACATTATTATTAGATATTCTGGTTATAACATAATGAGAATAAAGTGAAGAGGGAGTGAACATAGTAGTCTACTGGATATACATAAATTATTATATGTATTAATCTATAGCTGACAATTGCAGCAAGCAGGGAAAGGTAAACATTTGCAATCAGTTCATGGGATTTAGTTTTCTACATATAAAGTTTCAGCGTGTTGTAAACCGATATTTATTGGTAAAAATATTACCTGGTGGTAAATATTAGAGAAGAACTGATATTCATAATGAACGAGTAAAGACTGTGGGCCTGATTTATTAAAGCTCTCCAAGGCTGGAGAGGATACACTCTCATTAGTGAACCTGGGTGATCCAGCAAACCTGAAATAGATCTGGTTCAGAATTGAAAACATTTGCTAACAAATAACAAATTACTTTTAAGAAATCCATTCCAGGTTTGCTGGATTGCCCAGGTTCACTGATGAAAGTGTATCTTCTCCAGCCTTGGAGTGCTTTAATAAATCAGGCCCTGTGACTCATTTAAATCTTCCTCTTATCCACTCACCTTCAGTTGTAAGTACGAGACCATGTTTGTATTTCTTATCTCTGATAAATACCATGACCATAAGCCATTGATGTATCACTTAGTTCATCAATCATACACATTACTCTAATAATATTCTGCAATATATGGATACAATGATATTATTTTCAGTGAATATGTACCTACTGTTTATCTGATGCAATCATAGTTATTCTATTAGTTATTCATCAGCACCACCAGCTAGCACCAGTACAGCTCCAGCTTGTTGGTTAATAGTGAATGGCAGTTGTCTCCCTCTAGTGCCTCTTTTGTGTAACTACAGCTGTCCTGATATTTAAGCGCAGTTACAGCTCTGAGTATAAACTGAGATTAGTTTTCAATAAACATATTTGTGTCAAAAATATAGGAACATAGTGATTATATATAGTGAAATGCTGTGTATATAGAGTGACCTGCTGCATATACAGGGACATGTTAAGTATTTAGAAACATGCTTTGTATATGGGAACATGCTTAATACAAAGAGGTAAATGATATATATGGACATGATGAGTGGATAGGAATATGCTGAACATACAGAGACATGCTGAATACATATTTTGCATATATAGGGACATCCAGGATACATTTAGGTACATGGTGAATATATATAGAAAGTCTGAACATATGAGAATGTGTTACATATATAATGTGACAGAGTGTCCCTAAAAAGTTTCAGGACTCCCTATCCTGCCTACCCTATCCTATCCTGACTGGGTAAATGTGCACCTGCACTCAGGTGCAATGGAAAAAGAAAGTTGTTCAGCAAGAGGCTGACAAGGGACCCAGAGTGGGTTCCAGGTGGCGAGAGAGCCAGAGTGTTCCAGGCGGAGAGAGCCAGAGTGTTCCAGGTGGAGAGAAAGCCAGAGAGTTCCAGACTGAGAGCGAGCCAGAGTGTTCCAGGCTGAGAGAGAGACAGAATGTTCCAGGTTGAGAGAGAGCCAGAGTGGATCCCAGGCTGAGAGAAAGCCAGAATGTTCCAGGCTGAGAGAGAGCCAAAGTGGATTCCAGGCTGAGAGAGAGCCAGAGTGTTCCAGGCTGAGCGAGAGCCAGAGTGGATTCCAGGCTGAGAGAGAGCCAGAGTGGATTCCAGGCTGAGAGAGAGCCAGAGTGGATTCCAGGCTGAGAGAGAGCAAGAGTGGATTCCAGGCTGAGAGAGAGCCAGAGTGGATTCCAGGCTGAGAGAGAGAGCCAGCGTGGATTCCAGGGTGAGAGGGAGCCAGAGTGGATTCCAGGCTGAGAGGGAGCCAGAGTGGAATCCAGGCTGAGAGGGAGCCAGAGTGGTTTCCAGGCTGAGAGTAAGCCAGAGTGTTCCAGGGTGAGGGAGACCCAGAGTGTTCCAGGCTGAGAGAGAGCTAGAGTCTTCCAGGCTGAGAAAGGGCCACAGTGGATTCCAGGCTAAGAGAGAGCCAGAGTCTTCCAGGCTGAGAGAGAGCCAGAGTGGATTCCAGGCTGAGAGAGAGCCGGAGGGTTCTAGGAAAGCCAGCGGCCAAACAGTACTACAAAGATGTGAGTTAACAGTACTGATATAGTGAATTTGTTAGTAAGAGAGGGCACCTAAGTGAGGTAGCCAGATGCCCAGGCAGGCTATAGTTTATTGTTTTGTTGTGAAGTGCTGGAGAGTGTGGTGTAACACTTGCTTAAACACAGAAAAACTGCTGTTATTTTGAACTTTTGGAGTCGGCTACCTCTAATCTGCCCTATAAGCATCCTGTTACCATGAGCAACCCCCAGTGAGATACCCTATTTGGTGGAGGATGTGGGCAGATTAAGCAGGGAAGATTTCAGCAGTGAATTTAAAGGGCCGGTGTATCGAGTGGCAGCAAAATGGAAGAGCAGCTGATGGTTGCTAATATTGCACGAAGAAAAACGTATACAGCGCAGCAGGAGACCAACCGGTTGTTGGTGGCACAATTGTCGGAGGTCTCTCGGGCTGCAGCAGAGGGTTGGATAATGGTGGGTGAGCCTGTGCAGCAGGTGGCCGCACAGAGTTTGGAGGGAGAGTCTGGAGCCATGGGTAGCCCTAGTACCATCCAAGCCACCAATTTTTGTTAAAAATGGCACCTCAGGCATTAAGTCCTACCTCCATACATCCAAGAGGTCTGCAGAGAGAGAGGGCTGGCCCCCAAATGCAGTGAATGGGTATAGTGGCACCATTTCTGACAGAGGACTCACAAAAGGCATATGTTTACCTGGCCCCAGAGGACGCCAAGTGTTATGTGAAGCTAAAAACTGAAATTTTGAGTCGTTTGGGTGTGACCCCTGAGGTGCGGGCCCGATGAGTGCACAAATGGACTTACCAGACAGATGTGGACCTCTGGAAAAGGTCATTACCCGGGGCAACGCAGATTAATTTTTCCCCTAGTGAGGCCAGGAATGAAAGAGAGGTCGGGGACCGGGGTAAGGAGGACAGGTGGGCTTGTGAGATTCCTCCATGGACACTTGGCACCCACTAAAGTGCTGGAGATGCCACGAGTGGGGCCATGTCACTGCTAGATGCCCTCTACCCAGTGAGGCTATGAAGTGTGGGGTGATCTGTCTGATGTCCCTGTACGCCCAGCCGCTATACACCATGGATACTGAGCGGTAATGTTACTCCAAGAAAGTTTAGTTGGCTTTCAGAAAAACTGACATCTGGTAAAACGGTTAGGGATCAAGAGACAGAGTGTGCTTCATTATCAGCTGAAGAGGAAATGGCCAATTTCGTTTCAGCTTTTCATAAATCAGGTGAAGATTTACAAAATTCTGCCAAAGTGGCCGAAGAAACTGCTCCCGCACCAACTGAAGTTCAGATTGCAGAAGGTATCACTGTGGAAGAGGCTTATGCGTTAAGTGAGATTGAAGCTGGTGAATGTGTTCCTGTGTTGTCTGGGAAGAGTTACCTCGGCTTACTGGAGTCCAAGCTAAAGAACGGGAACCTGTGTCAGGTGAGGTGGGCTCTGAAGATGTTCCTGTGTCAGAGTCTGAAGCCCATGAAAATGTCCCTGATTCTAAGAACGTGCGGGAAGAGTTTTAGTTAGGTAAAGTGCAGTTTGGAGAAGCTGTCCCTGTGTCGTGTGATGAACAAAATGCTCAGGACCATGTTACGGAAGGTGTAGCTACATCATTGGACGTGAAGGCTGAGAAAGTGCTTGGAAACACGAAGCCTCAAAAACTAACAAAAATGAAAAAGGAATGTGTAAAGAAAACTTTCCGAAGTGAGCTGTGCTGCTATACCTGTCCCGGACCCCCAATTCCTGATCGTCCCATGCAGAGGCGTGTGAGAACTCATTCTGGGGAAAAGCTAAATGAATGCTACATTGGTCATGTTCGGTGGACCATGAAAATGCACAAACTGCAGACGCTTACTGAGAATGTAGCCAAAGCTCACTGTCCCCATTGTGATACAGTTACTGCAAGGAAAAGTGTTCTAGGGGTTCATTTGAGAAAGCCCCATTCTTCTAGTGAACAAAGAAAGAAGTGCCTGTGATACATTCCTACATATCTATCCAGCAATCTACCCACCAATCTATCCAGCAACCTATCCCCCAATCTATCCCCCAATCTATCCCCCAATCTATCCAGCAATCTATCCCCCAATCTATCCCCCAATCTATCCCCCAATCTATCCAGCAATCTATCCCCCAATCTATCCCCCAATCTATCCACCAATCTATCCACCAATCTATCCCCCAATCTATCCACCAATCTACCCACCAATCTATCCACCAAGGCTATCTTCTTGTGGGGAGACTCCAACATTTCTGCTGATTTCATCATGGACACCTGTAGAGTAAAGAAACCATCATGTGGCCGTCATGGTATTTGCCAGGAACTATATGATAATTGGTGGTGTCACCTTTCCCTCACAACTTTCCTTCTCTAGAATAGACTTTGTTCTGACTGATCTCTTTCTTCTCCTATATGAAGACTGGACATATCTCTTATCGGACCAGAACCCTTCACCAGACCAGCTCTGGAGGCTGAATATATATTATGTCTCATCCTAATACAAGACCCACATTCAAGACGTTCGGTGTTCATACTTCTCGACAAATACTGCTAATGGTGCTGATCCATTTGTCCTGGGAAATGCTCACAAATCATTCATGAGGGAACCATTATTAAATTGTGTGCAACTGAAATGAAGCAGAAGATGTATGATGAATAAAATCTCTGCTTCTCCTCCAATTACCAGCTCTCTTCTCAGATAAGACATCTTTACGCTTACTACTTCTCTATAAGTTTAAAATCTAAACGTTTAAGGCACACCACTACATACTTCATAATAAAACAGATAAAACTTGTCATCCAAACTAAAAACCCAATGTATGAAAACCCCCATCCTCTCCAATATACCCCCCGCCCCCAACACCACCAATCTACACCATCACAGCTTCAGGGATATTGCAGAAACATCTCACAACTATTAGAATTTGCTTTATTTGCCCCAATGAGAAACCCCACAACTCACCTGTACAGCCTAATATTTAGCTTTGGTCAGTTTACTTAACATCACCCCGAATCAACCAGCAAACTCTTTGCGTCCTTCTCTGTACCTGAGATTAGTAAAGTGATTTTCTACCAAACCATAAATCCCCGCTAGTGATGGCTTGGCTGAACCAATATTGTGCATTGTGATGAAGTGGGATTTGTGAGGGACAGGCAGGGCCCCCATGGCACCAGAAATAAATATAATTCAGTATTCCAACGTCCTGTGCTGGGATCTTCATCCTCTGTCCTTCATAATTCGGGTTTCCAGGGCTGGAATAAAAATGCTCTCATGTCATTTATATTACTCCTTCAGTGAGAGTATTTATATTGGGACCCACCAGGGATGTTCTCTTTCACCCATCATTTTCACCCTACTCATAGAACATAGACCCAAGTATGCAGGATCTAAAACGTTATGAACACAAATTCAGTCCTGCTGTGATTTTCACACTCACCAATCCACTTTTCTCTTTACAACCCATCCAATATTGTTTAGCTCCCTTTAGGGAGGATATTGGGAAGTTTTTACCATAATGTCCCATATTTTACACCTTCCCTTTATTACATTACCATACATTATTACATCCCTGGCCATTTTATATCATCTCTATGCTCCTAACAACAAGACTTTCCTTATATCTATATATCTTATATATACCTCCAGAGTCAGCTCAGACAAAATATCCGCCAATAAAACATTCCTGCTTTAAAAACTCTCCAATATACTTTCCACACAATAACAATCCCAATACGAAAACTGTTCTGCAAGAAAAGAGAATTGGGGACATTGAACTTTCTGATGTCCCCACTATTATGCAGCCCTACTGCTCTGTCAGCGACACTTTCTCCTCACATGATATGGGGAGTAATGGAAACTGACAAGAATAAATAAAGATTGCTCATGCTATTAATGCCATATAAACTGGTTGAATTCTCTAATACACATTCATTTACTTGCTGGAGGAGTTGTGGACACTTCTCTATCTCTTGTAAATTATTATATTCTATCTGGAACCAGATTGCGGATCCGATCCAATCACCGAACAGACGGCCATTACACTGCCATTCAGGAAACAGGAGGAGTTCACAGCAATGTCAGAGAGGGGGGCTGGGGAACAAAATATCAGAATATGATTGGTCAGAGCAATGGCACCAAAACCCAGATTTATCCCAATGGTCCTATGGGAAGATGGCGGTGCTGAGCTTTCCTTCTAATAGTAATACTTACCTTCCTGTCATACTGATCCTCTGGCTGCAATAATTACTGACATACAACAAATATGTTCCCGAGTTGCCTTTGCCCAGCAGAATTCAGGGAGAATCCAAGCGTGTGACCTAGGGGCCAGCTTACCGCAATGTCCTACTGTGTCCGGGTATGAAGGACAAGGAGGTCTGGAACCCCCCCGCACACATTTATTAAAGCCAACCCCCGTCATAGGCATGGGACTTTTTAGATAGAAAATGGCAGAAGCAAGTGTTTCAGATTCCAAATACGCCCCCAACACACAGACCCCCCCAGTACAGGGGTCACATTGTGGGGGTGGGGCATTCTCAGGTGGGGTCTGGCTTTATCAAAGATCAGATTCCAAAGAAAAGTTTTGGATGAGAGGGACACACAAGCGGGCTGCCCCATTTCTTATCCAATGAAATCCCAAGGGTCTGGATGTTTCATTTTGGGTTACTAAATATTCTCCCAAAGTTTAACCTGTCATAGCAGATTTGGGACAATTCTACCTTGAAGTTGAGTTTTTATTTGATGGTCATCTCTTGTGGCCCCCAGGCACAGTGGCTCCAATCTGATCATTGCAATATACAGAAAAGTTCCTTAAAGGGAAGTTTAAAGTTGGGGTACACACAGAGGGGTCCTTATGGGCTCTGCAGCTTCCATATTTATTAGTAAATGTTTTATTGTAAATAGCCGGAACAGAGGGGGATTTCTCTGCACTGACCTCCCACTCTGTACACTATGTAGTCCTAAATTCAGAACTCTGTATTCTGTGCTATACATGACTGCGGCAAGGCAGAGACCCCCCACAACCCCAACTCCGAAACACCAATAAGTACACAACACCTTTATTGCTTATATGGCCCGCAGGCTCTTTATTATAAAGTTCCTAAATTCTCCTTGTAACCTCCCTGGCAGTATTTCCGAGTGTGGCTCGGGGTTCATTTTCAGTGCCAAAAGCAGTAACCCCGAGCCACACTTGGGGTGGAATTGCCAGGCAAGTTTAAAGTCTTACCTGGTTCCCACGTTCCAACGACGTCCTCCAGCATCGCCCATGGCTTCCTCCAGGGTTGTCCATGGCTTCCTCCAGCGTTGCCTGGCATCTGCACCCCTGGCGTGTTAACATTGGGGGCGTGAGGCCAGGGGAGTGGATGTCGGATGGGCATCTGCTTGCAAGCCTTAGGCTGGAGGGCGGGAGCATAGAGATGGTTTCCGGGACCAGGCGGGAAATTTAAAATAATGCGTATTTATAAGTGTATCATTTTTACATTTAAAATTTACTTATTATTCATACTGCTGGCGGGGGGAATAACAATGGCAACAGCAAGAACATTAACATAACACTATCTAACTATTTTTTGGTTTCCGGTCCTAGAAGGCCCCCCAACGATGACTTGGGATCTGTGCCATCATGATAATATCGCTCCCAGCAGCCTCATCACATAACTCGGGAACAATATCACTACTCGCAGCCAAAACAATTATGGGATCACCTTCTTACCACACCAAAGATGGATCTCCCACCCCACTGATACCATTACCAAAGACATACTTCCCTCCAGAATTTCATCACAAACCAACATAAATTACCAGGGTGGGGGGGTGGGGAACTTTTTTCTTACTCTTGTCCACAATCACCGTCATGATGACCCCCCCTTGGTTCTCCTAACATATTTGTTTAATGCCCCCCTTAATTTCCATCTTCCTACCAGAGTCATGTGACTAGCTGTTCCTCAAAGGAGCTCACAATCTAATGTCCCTACCATAGTCACGTGTCTATAATAAAGTCTAAGGTCAGTTCTTGGGGGAAGCCAATCACCCTAACTGTATAAAGCTGCTGCTGACTGTTAAAGTGTAGCCAACCAATCCAGGCAGCGGGGGAGGTGTGGACACATGTAAGCAGTGCAGGGCTTCCGTGGGGACAGCTGGGACCAGATGGATCTTTGTGGAATCTCATCTTCGGACATCACTTTTTCTGTCTAATTTAACCCTTTCTGGCAATTTATAAGAGGTACGGTGCGCCCCTTTACTTATTCCTCAGGATGAGGAGGCAGATGATTCCCTTATTAAGGAAGGTTTCTAGATTTAAATAAGTCCCCCCCCCCTACACACACTCCCAACACTGAGGTCATATTGTGGGGATTCCAGATGATCTTATATATCTAATCTGTATGCTGACCCATTGCCAATCCAGGAAGGTCTCAAGAAAAGGGTCTGGTTTAATATTATGGGAGATGGGGTCCCCAACCCCAACTGTCCTAAAGTGTCCCCAGCCTGATCATGTGACCATTACCACCCCTCCCCCATACATGTACCCTTATTGTGGCTGATCCCCCTCACCTGGACAGGTGACCCCGGCTGCGCTCATCTCTGACTTGCTGACCCCATTCTCCACAGAACAGGTGATGTTCCAGGGGCCCGGTGACTCCACAATGGCTGTAATGTTATTGGAGGAAGCAGAATAATTCCCCTGGGATCCTCCAATCACAAATCCTTTGTAGTACCAGGAAAACCCATCACAGCTCTGTCCTCCTGCACCATTCAGGGTGAGATGGATTCTGATGGGGAGGAGAAGGTCAGATCCCAGCCGGGTGAATATTTCCTCCTGTGAATTTCCTGCACACAGAATACAGATAGCAGTCAGGTCACATTGCAGTGTACGCTCTGCTCTAGTACTTGATGAACATATGTATTTTTTATAATCTGACTTACTATGTAACTTATACTATTACAATCAGATCATTCTCAAAGTAAGGGACCTGAGAAAGGTGGGCGGTGAGCGTGTAGTTTCCCCCCCAGGAGGAGGAGAAGTATGAACCCTCCCAGCCTATAGGAGGCAGCGACCTTCAGCCAATGGTGGGACAGCTATAGAAGGAGAGGATCGGATCCAACAATCTGATCTGTGTAGGGAGAGGGAAGATTGCAATATGAAATCCCCCTTTTATAAAGTTCAGTTTGTATTCCCTCTTGTCCATCTCTCACATTTATAATTCAGCTCTAGAATGAAGAATGGCGTAATATACAATATACAAAGTAATAATAAAATGTGTGAGTCCATGGGATATATGTGTGGACAGTCCACGTGTTGTATCAGCAGTGAGAGATGAAATCTGATTTATTATTCTCTCATTCTCTGTGTATGGAAGGTAATCAGCACCACTTACCTTGTACTGTAGGTACATCCGGGTTTACCAGTGCTGACATCCAGTGTATGGCGTATATCTGCTATATGATGGATATCTACAGTTATATTGTCACCTGTGCTCTCATGATGATGAATATTTATTGAATATTCCCTATATGTGCCGTAGTAATAGTTGTCACACCTAAGAGATGGATGGGAGAAGACCGGCCAAATATTCTGCTATCACTCTGTCTGCACATAGAGGTCAGGGAGAGGGATTTGGAGGGGGTGTGGTCAGTCTGGGTCTAATATCCAATCAGAGGAGCCTATTGGCCGAGGACCTGTCCCCTCCGACCTATGAACATTGGAGTATTGGGATGTTCCCTCCCCCACACATAGGGATGAGCAGATCATTAAATGGTATTGTATTGTGTCACATGGATATTCCCCCAGACTACAAGAACCAATGGGGGATTTTAATGTACGGAAAATCTCGGGCTTAACGAAAAGAGCAACTTTTTTTAGCCCGTACGAAGGTCGGGCTTAACGGCAAGGAGGTTAAGACAATCTGATATTTTGTTCCTGAGGTGTAGGTGAGCCTATGGTTTTTATTAGTTTGTTTTCAGTGAAATATAGTTGTAGATATTTTCTTGGTTGTTTTGACAGGGGAAGTAGCGATCCCACTTTATGGTAAATTTGCCCTTGCACCGTGAATGTGGGTGGAAATCCAGGATGTTGAACAGCGAATGTGGCGCTGAATGGTGTCATTTGCCAACATGAGTTGTATTTTCTGATGTTATTATGAAAATGCTTTTATTTTGTATTTGCTGATGTGTAATTCCAAAGTTCTTGTGGGGGTGTTTCCAGCTGGCAGAGTTTGACTTTCCCTTTTTGCAGCAAATACAAGGAGACTCAGAATTAAACTTCTTAGCTTGACAGTAACTACAAACCATTTCTATTTTTTCGATGGTAACACTTGCATGGCGCAAATAGTCTTTATGTGGATCATAGTGGTATCCTTCTAATACTAAGCTAAAATGTTGTGCAGTCCATGATCGTCTGGCTCATTTTGTGTACTCGGGTCTCACGCCTTTGTAGCTCTTTCTCTCTTATACTGTAGTCAAGTCTGTTGTACTGTCTCTTAAGCTCTAGATATAGTAGCTCTATGTCTCTTATCCAGTAGTCGGGCTTCATGCTGTTGTACTTATTCTGAATCTCTAGATAAAATAGCTTTTTCTCTTATTTCCTGAAGATGTTGCCTTACGCTTTTGTACTGTTTCTGAAACTTTAGATGTAGTAGCTCTATCTCTCATTTCCTGTAGTCGTACAGCACGCTTTTGTACTGTTTCTGAAACTTGCTGTTGTACTGTCTCTGAAGCTCTAGATGTAGTAGCTCTTTCTCTCATTTCCTGTACTGGGTCTCACACTGTTGTACGGTTTCTAAAGTTCTAGGTGTAGTGGCTCTAGTAGACTTTATGTGGATCATCGTGGTATCCTTCCAATACTGAGCTAAAATGTTATGTGATTGTCTGGCTCTTTCTCTCGTTTTGTGTACTCGGGTCTCACACTGTTGTACTGTCTCTGAAGCTTTGTATGTAATAGCTCCATCTCTTTTATCCTGTAGTCGGGCCTCATGCTGTTGTTCTTTCTCAGGAGCTCTAAATGTAGTAGCTGTATCTCTGTTATCCTGTAGTCGTGCATCAAGCTATTGTACTGTTTCTGAAACTATAGATGAAGTAGCTCACTCTCTCTTATCCTCTTATCAGGTCTCATGCTGTTGTACTGTCTCTGAAGCTCTAGACGTGGTAGCTCTAGTAATCTTTATGTGGATCACAGTTGAATCCTTCTAAAGCTAAAATGTTGTACAGTCCATGAACGTCTGGCTCTTTTTCTCATTTCGTGTACTCAGGTCTCACACTGTTGTACTGTCTTTAAAGCGCTAGATGTAGTAGCTCTTTTTCTCATTTCCTGTACACCGGTCTCACGGTGTTTTACTGTTTCTGAATCTCTAGATGTATTAGCTCTTTCTCTCTTATCCTGTACTCAGGTCTCATGCTGTTGTACTGTCCCTATAGCTCTAGATATAGTAGCTCTATCTCTATTATCCTGTAGTCGGGACTCATGCTGTTGTACCTATTCTGAAGCTCTAGATAAAATAGCTCTTTCTCCCATTTCCTGAAGTTATTTCCTTACGCGATTGTGCTGTTTCTAAAGCTCTAGATGTAGTAGCTCTATCTCTTTTATCCTGTAGTAAGGCTTCATGCTGTTGTACTGTCTCTGAAGCTCTAGATGTAGTAGCTCCTGTAGTCGGGTCTCATGCTGTTGTACTGTCTCTGAAGCTCTAGATGTAGTAGCTCTTTCTTTGTAATCCTGTAGCCGGGTCTCATGCCTTTTTACTTATTCTGAAGCTCTAGATAAAATAGCTCTTTCTCCCATTTCCTGATGTTATTTTTAGCTCTAGATGTTGTAGCTCTTTCTCTCATTTCCTGTACTGGGATCCCACATTGTTGTACTGTTTCTGAAGCTCTACCTGCAGTAGCTCCAGTAATCTTTATTTGAATCATAGTGGTATCCTTCCAATACTAAGCTAAAATGTTGTGCAGTCCGTGATCGTCTGGCTCTTTCTCTCATTTCGTGTACCCAGGTCTCATGCTGTTGTAGTGTCTCTAATGCTCTAGATGTAGTAGATCTTTTTCTCATTTCCTGTACACAGGTCACACGCTGTTGTAATGTTTCTGAAGCTCTAGATGTAGTAGCTCTTTCTCTCTTATCCTGTACTCAGGTCTCATGCTGTTGTACTGTTTCTATAGCTGTAGACATAGTAGCTCTATCTCTGTTATCCTGTAGTCAGGTCTCATGCTGTTGTACTTATTCTGAAGCTCTAGATAAAATAGCTCTTTCTCCCATTTCCTGAAGTTATTTCCTTACGCTATTGTGCTTTTTCTGATGCTCTAGATGTAGTAACTCTATCTCTCTTATACTGTAGTCAGGCCTCATGCTGTTGTACTGTCTGGGAAGCACTAGATGTAGTATCTCCTCCTTGAATTTCCTGTATACGGGTCTCATGCTATTGTACTGTTTCTGAAGCTCTAGATGCAGTAGCTCTAGTAATCTTTATTTGGATTATAGTAGTATCCTTCCAATACTCAGCTAAAATGTTGTGCAGTCCGTGATCGTCTGGCTCTTTCTCTCATTTCGTGTACTCAAGTCTCATGCTGTTGTACTGCCTCTATAGCTCTAGATATAGTAGCTCTATCTCTCTTATCCTTTAGTCGGGCATCGTGCTGTTGTACTGTCTCTGAAGCTCTAGATGTAGTAGGTCTATCTGCACAACATTTTAGCTTAGTATTGGAAGGAAACCAATATGATCCAAATAAAGATTACTGGAGCTACTGCAGATAGAGCTTCGGAAACAGTACAACAGCGTGAGACCCCAGTACAGGAAATGAAAAAAAGAGCTACTACATCTAGTGCTTCAGAGACAGTACAATAGGATGAGGCCTGACTACAGTATAAGAGAGATAGAGCTACTACATCTAGAGCTTCAGAAACAGCACAATCGCGTAAGGAAATAACTTCAGGAAATGAGAGAAAGAGCTATTTTATCTAGAGCTTCAGAATAAGTAAAACAGCATGAGACCTGACTACAGGATAACAGAGATAGAGCTACTACATCTAGAGCTTCAGAGACAGTACAACAGCATGAGACCGAAGTACAGGATAACAGAGATAGAGCTACTACATCTAGAGCTTCAGAGACAGGTCAACAGCAAGAGGCCCGACTACAGGATAAGAGAGATAGAGCTACCATATATAGAGCTTTAGAGACAGTACAACAGGGTGAGACCCGTGTTCAAGAAAAGAGAAACGAGCTACTACATCTAGAGCATTAGAGACACTACAACAGCATGAGACCTGGGTACACGAAATGAGAGAAAGAGCCAGACGATCACAGACTGCACAACATTTTAGCTTAGTATTGGAAGGATAACACTATGATCCAAATAAAGATTACTAGAGCTACTGCAGATAGAGCTTCAGAAAAAGTACAATAGTGTGAGACCCCAGTACAGGAAATGAAAGAAAAAGCTACTACATCTAGAGCTTCAGAGACAGTACAACAGCGTGGGGCCCATGTACAGGAAATGATAGAAAGAGCTACTACATCTAGAGCTTCAGAAAAAGCACAATAGCATAAGGAAATAACTTCAGGAAATGAGAGCTTTTTATCTAGAGATTCAGAATAAGTACAACAGCATGAGACCCGACTACAGGACAACAGAGATAGCGCTACTACATCTAGAGCTTCAGAGACAGTACAACAGCATGTGGCCCGACTACAGTATAAGAGAAATAGAGCTACTACATCTAGAGCTACAGAAACAGCACAATAGCGTAAGGAAATAACTTCAGGAAATGGGAGAAAGAGCGATTTTATCTAGAGCTTCAGAATAACAGTCTCACTGTTGTACTGATTCTGAAGCTCTAGATGTAGTAGCTCCAGATGTAGTAGCTCTTTCTCTCGTATCCTCTTCTCAGGTCTCATGCTGTTTTACTGTCTGTATAGCTCTAGATATGGTAGCTCTTTCTCACATTTCCTGTACACGGGTCTCACACTGTTGGACTGTTTCTGAAGCTCTAGATGCAGTAGCTCTAGTAATCTTTATTTGGATTATAGTGGTATCCTTCCAATACTAAGCTAAAATGTTGTGCAGTCCATGATCGTCTGGCTCTTTCTCTCATTTCGTGTACTCAGGTCGCATGCTGTCTCTAAAGCTCTAGAAGAAGTAGCTCTTTTTCTCATTTCCTGTACACGGGTCTCATGCTGTTGTATTGTCTCTGCAGGTCTAGATGTAGACGCTCCATCTCTGTTATCCTATGATCAGGTCTCACACTGTTGTACTGTTTCAGAAGCTCTAGATGCAGTAGCTCTAGTAGTCTTTATGTGGATCATAGTGGAATCCTTCCAATACTTAGCTAAAATGTTGTGCAGTCTGGCTCTTTCATTTTGTGTACTTGGGTCTCGCGCTGTTGTATTGTCTCTAACGCTGTAGATGTAGTAGCTCTTTCTCCTATTTCCTGTATACGGGTCTCACATGTTTGTTTTGTTTCTGAAGCTCTAGAAGTAGTAGCTCTATCTCTGTTATCCTGTAGTCGGGTCTCATGCTGTTGTACTTTCTCTGAAGCTCTTTTGATTTAGAAGAGTTTTTGAAGAGTTAATTCTATCAGATTGTCACTCCTTATCATCCTGATGCCAACAGATACCATAGCTTGTTGTCTTTTGTCAATTACTAACATTTCCTAAATGTAACACTTTCATCCAATCACAAATACCATTGTGGGTAACTTGTTGTATAGTATTAGTTGGGGAGACAGTTGTATCTTCAAGGAAAAAGTGAGAGTCAATAGAACATTTATAACATGGGTTAGGATATCCTAATGATTTTTTTTCCAAACTAAATTACTAAAAAATGGTGTCTGGTCCTCGTGGTATTAAACTTCCCCTAATTATAAAAACCTTTTCTCAGGAGGAAGTGGCTGGAAGAGGACAGATATGGTCACACTTGCCTGAGGCTCCCCGGTAATTTTGAGAACCGAGATTGTAGCAGCGCTTTCCAGGATCAATATTAGTCATAAACATGATCACTTGACTGCTTGAGCTCACCTGTCAGCATGGGAAGTAAAAGGTGGAACTCCAAACAATGTACAGATTTCCTCACAGCTTCGGAGACTTCGCGCTCCCATAATGGCGGCTGTCAGTTTGCAGCAGCTGCAAAGGGTTCTTCTTCTACAGCACAGCGTTCTCCTGATTTCTCTTCCACTACCAGAGATTGCAGCAATTCAGGTGGTTCCTCCTCTGCCATCTGTAGATTGGAGCCCTGCAAGGCCCAGAACTAAATTGGCTCCAACATCCCAGGCAGGGTGAGCAGAGATATTGGTGATCTAGACCAGGAGTGTCCAACCTGCGGCCCAAGATGGCTGAGAATCCGTCCCGAAGCAAATTGCTATGATTGCATTATGTGGAATACACTTCAGCAATTTGCGGGAATGACGTAATACATACACCCCTCTCATGCACGTACCCTCTCGCTATTTGTGTGCATCTGCGGCTTCATATTCACATGTGTGCAGCTTCATATTCACTTGTGTGCGGCTTCATATTCACTTGTGTGCGGCTTCATATTCACAGCAGAAAGCAGAGCAGGAGAGGAGCTTATCTACCATTAGGTATTCCTATTTAGCCAGATAAGCATTCCTCCATCCCATCACCTCCTCATACATCTGCTCCCCTTTACAATTGGTATAATAATGCTAAATCCCATCCTTATCTTTTTATAAAGCATTGGTGTACATTGGTGTGGGGCTTACCAGTTACCAACTTACAGTACTACAACCTACAAAACAGAACACGGAGCATTTCATGTACAGAGAATGGATTACATGGTAATGCAATGAATGGTAAGCATTCCTAAGCGATCCCTCTGATCTGCCGTACTCATTGCCAGCCACGCTTTCTAATCAGCAGAATAAATTTACTCCCTATTGTTTTCTAGCATGGCTTCCACAACATTTCCAGAGAAAAGAGAACACAAAAACAGAAACATTATGCATAAAGGAAGAATGTTCGAGGAAAAGTGGACAGATGAGGACTATTTGTTGGGGTAACAGTAAGGCGTTCTGCTTATTTGTGGAGAATTTGTGCAAGTTTTCATTGTCTATAATTTAAAAAGACATAATATGCAAAAACATGCTGCCGAATTCTGTGTACCAAGGAATGTGTCGTAAGGACAGAATTGTGGAACTAAAGGAAAGGCTAAAAAGTTACTACTCAGACAGAATCTATTGTAAAAGCTAGTTATGTGCTAGAATATTTATTAGCTAAAATATAAAATCCATTTACTGATGGTGAGTTTATTAGGCAATGTATGGAAAGTGTGGCAGATAGAATGTGCCCAGAAAAAAAGATAAAAATAAGCAGTAAGAAGTATGTGAAAGTGATTTTCTCCGTCCATTGTCAATATATCTGGTATGGTAGGTAAAAGAGAGGGAAGTGTAAAATTATTAGAAGAGGAAGCAGCTGCTGGAAATTCACATTTCATGAAATATCATTGCATAGTACATCAAGAAAATGTATGCAGAAAAGCTGTAAAAATGGATCATGGCATGGAAATTGTCATCAAGGCTGTGAATTTCACAAGGACCAAGGGAATGAATCATCCAATCAGGGAATCCTTAAAGTATGGACGCTGACTATGGCCACATCATTTACTTTGCTGAAGTTACATGGCTCAGTCCAGGCCAAGTGTTAAAAAGGTTTTATGATTTGTGACATGAAATCAAATCATTTATGGTATCAAACGCAAAACTTGTGCCAGAACTTGACAATGAAAACTGGCTTACAGATTTAGCATTGTTAGTGGATTTAAATGAGTTAAATATACAAAACCCAACTTATCAATACAATATTTCAAACCATAACAGCTTTCCAAATGAAACTGAAACTATGGCAAGATCAATTTAACTTGAGGAATGAACGAGGAATGTGCCGGAGTGTCACAGAGATTGGTTGGGGACGGAGGTGTTGTGTTTGTTCTGTATCCCGGCCAGGTGAACACTGGTAAGGTATGACAAACTAAAGTGGCCACATACCTCTCTGGCCTAATGAAGAAATGGAAGCCATGGTACTACATGCCGGAGTTCTGTGCTATTCAAAGAACATGAGATTTTTTTATTGCCTAAGGGTGGCAAGTATGTCAGTGCTTCTGTGTCAGTGCCCCCTGCTCCCCTATGGACCCAGGGATGGTGGGAGGTCACCCCTTGCACACCTAATTACCTATGGACCCACCTATAGACCCAGGGATGGTGGGAGGTCACCCCCTGCTTGCCCACCCACCTATAGACCCAGGGATGGTGGGAGGTCACGACCATTTCAACAAACCCAAACATCATGGAACCAATATTTTCAGGGTCCGTAAAACCAGTTCACCATCCTATAGGTGGCAGGGAGGGGACAACTGGTGGCCTTATCTAGACACAAACTTTGCTGATCTTGTCAGTGCGTTAGCAGCCAGGTTTGGACAGGAGAGGAGGCAGGAGGACTGGAAGAGAGGTAGGTGTGAGTGGTACAAGAAAACAATTATTTATATTTGTCTGTATATTACTATTTAAGATCTTTTATAGCTGGAGGCTGAAATTATAAATAAACGTATTAAATAGAGATGATATTTTTAATAGAAGTTAAATACAGACATAACCCACAGCTTCCACCTATCCCCATATGGAGAGTCAGTACCTCTTGTAACAAAACCCCTCCAACCTCTACAAATACCCCCATATTACATTTTGCCCCTCTTTCCCATCTCATTAGGTTGGGAGGTGACAAGCAAAGTATTTATCCATACACATAGATTACAGATAACATTTGGCCCGGATTATTTCCTCTGTGTCCATCAGAATGAAGTCGGAGTTTCTGTCTCTCCATCATGTAGCCGGATTATTCCGGCTCTTCTCAATCTTTTTATGTGGGGGAACCCCGGCTATAATTCCTATATACACAGATCACATTATATTAGTGTGGGGGTCAGTGGGACGAATGTCACCCTTACAGATAGCCAAAAACATCATTGGGGTCACTTATACTGACCTGAGAGGCACAAACTGCTCATTGCCCGAGGAACCTCTAGCGCCCCCTAGAGGAGCCCTGGTTGGGAATCACTGACCTAATCTATATGTGACAGAAAATCCACAAAGCAATGATCTTCTGTTCTAAGCTCCTCTAGGCCCCATCACTTCCTCCAGACCTTGTCTGGGTCTCTTCTTCTGGCCCAGCTTTCCTGTTATCCCTGTTTCAGCCCTAAATATACTCTATGATATAAGAAATATCTAATACCCCCAACACTTTTAGATCATTCACTTGTGTGAATAATAGTGTTGGTGTTCAAATTCGGGTTGTCCTTACTTTCAACCCAAATATGGCTGTTGCAACTCGGATAGACCCGACCCAAAAAATATAGGATTTGATGGTAAAAATTCCTTTTTTTTTTCCCACAATAACAATTATAGTTCCTGTGGCTGTGCAGCCGTGGGAATCCTCCTGTCATTGCAGGATCTCAGGGCACTATAGGGGATGAATGGGGATTTTTTAAAATTACGGATTTTTTTTATACTTACCTCCACACACAGGCAGCCTTCCTCTCGCTGCGGACATCTGGCACAGTTCCAGGGAGCAGGCAGCTGTTTATGCAGAACAGCGCCATCAAAACATAAGTGGCCAAACAGTGTACTGCAGTCCCTGTATTGAAAATGCGATCTGAAATTCATGCTGCAAAACTGAAGTATCCGGATTGTCAATGGCTGGATTTTCGATTGTCAACCTGCACAAATCCCCCATACAATCTGGGGTCATTTAGGGGTTGTGTAGCAGCTGGGTGATTTCCCCAATGGAACCCTTATGACTATCACCTCACTCGCTGCCTACACACACCAGACACAGAGCTGTCACCTCCTGCAATTCCTCCATGGGCTGGGCTCCCAGGCACCCATACACACAGAGATACACAGATCTATGGCAGATACACACAATTACACGCAGCCTGTATAGGAGTTGTGGGATTTGGGAGTTTAGAAGGACAAATTATGAATTTATATTTATTATTCCAAAATGCTGGAATAGGGCAGAGAAAATATTTACAATGAGATAACAAACAAGAAAATGATATCCGGGGTTTTGCTGGCCTGTAGGTGGCCGTGTACGGTAGGTACAGACTATTTGGTGTCCATGTGTCCCCCCAATGTGCTCTATAGAAGGGAATAACTTTCACCTCTCTGCAGATATCTCGGGATTTATTAGAGATGAAAATATTCCCAAACACTAACACTCGGGGCCCTGAGCAGAAGGCACAGCACAGTTCAGGTCACAGCAACCTCAGGAGGGCCGAGCACTGGGGATCTGGGTGGGAATGGTGAGGATGGGGCAGATTGTACATACGTCTCTCCCAGCTCCTATATAATGTATGTATATAAATCTCTGTATAACGTCTCCATTAGAGTTGTGTATATTCATATTGTATATCCCGTCATTCTCCGGAGTCACATTGTGTATGATCAGACTTCCATTCTCTGATATCCTCACATTGGGGGAGATTCTCTCATTATATACAATCGGTGTACAATTCCTGTGTCTGAGTATGAGGATTGCATTGTGTGTGGATGACTTTCTATATTTCCACTCAATCTCATCACAGCTCCTTCTATCTGTATGGATCAGGGTGAGATTGTGTCTGATGGGGAGGAGAAGGTCAGATCCCGGCCGAGTGAATATTTCCTCCGGTGAATTTCCTGCACACAGAATACAGATAGCAGTCAGGTCACATTGCAGTGTACACTTCGCTCTCCCCTCATATAACACAGATTGGGGTATAACCATCCCTGGGAGATCCCAGAATCCCCTGAGTTTGACAACACCCCATATATTATGTGAAGGCGGAGGACCCATAGAATAAAAGCTCCGGATTTACATATTTTATATCACACAATATCAGTACAACTGATCACCAAATCAATATTATCAGTAAATCCATTTCTATTCGTTTCAGTGCACAGAGACAATAAAATCTCCACATTTCCTGTAAATGATAAAAGATGAGCGGAGGAAATAGAAGACAAACTGTCACCCCTAAATATAATATTACTGTTCCTTTCTGTGCCCAGTAATAAGATAATAATATTCCATACAAAGGACAAACTCCATGTAGACAAATCAAAGTGTTTGTTATATGCTGAAACATATGTTACATAGCTGAGCCCCAAGCACTGCCAATGACTTCTTGTCATCTGTCCTGATAATAATATTGTATTATCACCTCTATATAATGTTCTGCCATACCTCTGCCAGGACACAGAAGGGCCCACAGGAGGAGGACACGGAGGGGACACATTGCTGCAGTCACATATACAATTACACCAAGCTTTCAGCTTTCTTAATACATCCGTCACCTCCCTCTGTGGTCACAGCTGTAATGTCTGCTCTATAAGAACACGTCTGCACCACAGACACCAGGGGGCGCTTGTAGGGGTGGGGCAGTACATTTTCACAAAGTTAACTTTGCTGCGACAATGCTTTTCATGGAGATTCCCTCTGGAATGGCGGCAGGGAATTGACCCAACATTTATGTATTAGAGATACTAAAGAATATCCAGCCAATAGTGATCTCTCTTCTGCATCACCTGAATACATGGCTACCTGTACAGGTATGAAGGATCCAATATACCACAATTGTTTTTTTATTTTTATCGAAAAAGGAAATCTTGGAAAACAGAGACAACTTGTATACACCTGCATAAATCAACATAAATCTCCTTCTTTACTGGGTCCAAAGAAAGATAAGAAAACCAAAAGTCCATCATAATGGACATTACATATGTAACGGTCATGAACTCCGCAGCGTATTCCACATGACGCGTGTGTATGACACGCTAATCATAACAGCCAACAGCACTGGTATCCCCCACCCCTCGGGTACGTTGTCTCATTCTGCCCTCTCATTTACCCCCCCATATTCAGAACATTTCCAGGTCCGGTCACTTTCACCTACGCAACACCTACCCCATACACAGCCTTCCCACCTACCTACCCCATACACAGCCTTCCCACCTGCCTACCCCATACACAGCCTTCCCACCTACCTACCCTTTATACACAGTCTTCCCACCTACCTACCCCATACACAGCCTTTCCACCTACCTACCCCATACACAGCCTTCCTACCTACCTACTCCATACACAGTCTTCCCACCGCTCCTCTTCCGCCTTTCTTTGTAGTTCTCTCCATTGGCTTCTATTTCACCTTAGAATTTAAATTCATCTCCTGTGCTTTGCATTCAAATCCCTCCACAGCTCCTCCCCCACCTACCTACCTGATACACAAATCCCCCCACAGTTCTTGTCCCACTTACATTTCTGATGAAAAAGTCCCCCCAGTCTTCCAATGACCTGCTAATGACTTCCTTACTCATAACCTCATCACATGCACGGCTCCAAGACTTTTCTAGAGCTGCCCTGACTCTCTGGAATGGTCTCCTCATGCGATTCGGCTTGCTCCTACTCTCTGTACATTTGAAAGAGCCCTCAAAACCCAACGCTTCCCCTCACCTACCCGTCTTCTGTCACCTAAACCCTCACTACTGCCCACCATCCCATATCCCATATGGAAACATTTGATACCCTGGTTGTTTTCCCACGAGATTCTAACTCAGTTGCTATTTTCTTTGAAATAATATTTGTGTCCGGCTTTTGGAGATTGTATTTACCAATGCACCTTTCAGGGAAAATGTCATTTCTAAAATTCACTTCTCTTATGGATTTTGTTTTTACATTTCCCAGGTTTGATGACTGATATTTGTCACAGATCAGCAGCACTGCTGATCTGGTACTTGTTGTCCTCCTGATAGTGTCTGATTTGCAGCAGCTGTTCCCACCTTGCTCTAGCTGCTCTGCACTTAGGGGCGTTGCTGAGCCATTTCTACAATTTGATTCTCACCTGTCCTCCTAGTCCCCGCCCAGGTAGCATGTCAATCTCCCTATATATGCTGGGCACAGTCAGATATCTATTGCCTCAGCAATAGGTGTAACTACCCGAGGTTCCTGCGAGTATTCAGTTTCCAGTCCTGGTTTCCGGTTCCTGACCTTGGCTTGTCCTGACCGTGCTTCTTCTCTGCCTGCCCTGACCCGGTCCTGTTTTCGGTTTTTGCCTGTCGACTTTGTACTGCGCCTTGGTTATCCCCAACTGTCAGCTCCTACCTGCACGGGTGAGTCTGAGGGCCGCAACCTGGGTGCCGTTCGCAGCAAAAACCAACACCCCTTGCGGGGTGCTCTGGTGAACACTGGGCGGTGCCTTAGACTCTGATATCACCTCGGCTAACGTGCTGGTAGCACAGAGGCTCCACATCCTGTCTAGTGTCTTGTTCGTGACAATATTACTTTGGTCAAAGATGAGGATTTTATTGTCTCAGCCTGAGATCTTTTATTTGCAGCTTTTGCCAGGACCCCAGTATTAAACATTCACATTTATTGTGTTTAAGTTTGAATCCTGAGCCGGCACAGAAGAGGTTGGCTATAAATCTGGCTCTGTTGGCAGCCGGCTCTGAAGTGCACACTACGACCACATGGTCCATATATGTGGAGGCCTTAGCCGTGTTCCCTAGGAAGGGGGACGCCCCTATTACCTTGTCTCTGCAAATCCCGGCCAGTAAAGGTTCCAGGGCACATACGAAGAGCATGGGGGGACAGGGGGCAGCTTGGCTTGACACCGGATTTCAAAGATAGGAACCAATTAACCAGGATTTGACTTGTTCCCCGTATAAAGAAATAATTTGGTTAGCACATGCTGCAGGAAAATTCATTTTCTCCATTCCATAGGAATTCATGTGACACTTGAAAGGCCACCATTTGGGTTTCTCTGTCTTTGGTTCCAGATTACATCTCTTATAGGATTGTTCTGAGGGATACCACTTGCCTGGTCAGGGGGTACGACTTTGCCCAATACTTGCCTCGGGCAATTGACTAGGAGCTTTGTGTAAACCTTATAGTGTGGATACGTCACCTTTATTACCAAGCAAAGTGAGCACTGCTTTGAGCCAGGACTCCGGGAGTTGGTTGGCTTTGATTGCTTCATCGATTATAACACCCCAATTTATTAAAGCTCCCCAAGGCTGGAGAGAATGCACCTTCATCAGTGAAGCTGGGTGATCCAGTAAACATGGAATGGATTTCCTAAAAGTCATTAGCTATTTGTTAGTAAATGTTTTCAATCCTGGACCAGATTCATTCCAGGTTTGCTGGATCACCCATATTCACTGATGAAAGTGTATTCTCTCCAGCCTTGGAGAGCTTTATTAAATCAGGCCCAAAGATCAGGTTTAAGCAATTCCCAGCAGACATAAAACCTAGTGAGGAGGCCATCTAGTCCTCGGCCTTTATTCTTTCAAAAGCTTTGCATTGTGACAAGGACTTCTTTTTCCTCCTATTTTGTGAACACGGCCTGGTGGTCAGTAAGGCCGAGCTTTTGGTGGAGGAAGTTTAGGCAATTGTGGGAAAGAGAAGAATTTGTTTCTTTGCTATTGAACAAGCTGTCCTGGAAACTTTGGGTCTCTTTGAGCAGATCTGTTGTAGTTTCATCTCGGAGCTTCGTTGGGAATTGTTTAGAATTTGTCATTTTTTAAAAGAAAAGCCTGGAATATTTTCTATCCACTTCCAATTTTTCCATTTTAGCATTATAAATAATTTATTTTCCTGAACCTAATGACATCAGAAATTGTATATTTTATCTCGGTAATATGCTCCTCTATTTGGGTTTTGTTTTAGTTGTAGGAATGTTTGCGGCTCGGTGCTGAGAGTTTTGGAACCGCTTTAACTTCTTTTTAGATTCTTGTATCCGAAAGAAAGCCTGAAAGGAATATATTTTTGCTGAGTTTTGAATTTAAGTTGTTTTTGTGTTTTTGCTATATTTTGCAGATAATTGAGTTGTCACTAGTTATATCCTCCTTATCAGTAGGTCAATATTTGCTCCATCCTTACCTTGAAGCTTCTTACCTTGAAACATCTTGCTCAGCGAAGTTGTTAATTAAGTTTCTTGTTAATATGCTTAAGCTGCGTGTTGTGTTAATCACTGCTCCCAACGCGTTGAAAACAGAGGTCACGATAGAGAGGGAAATATTGGTCTGGGATCCATAGGAAATCGCCTTAACAATGCCTGTGTTTTGTTTATATCCATTTCTCACCATTCCATAGGGTCAGGAAATTCACATAATTCCAGCTTCCATTTTCTGTACAGGATTTCGGGATTTTCTAAGAGAGTATTTAGTCTCCAGAAACTCGGACCTTTGGATATCCCAGGTAAGTTAGGTTTGTTATAAACATTTTATAGTCAGAACATATATTAGAGGTTAGTGGCATTTTATGGATACACAAGGATTTGCTGGTAATGAAGTCAATGCAGGGCTTACTGGTGTTATTACCCCAGGTGTATCCTGGCTCCCCCTGGTGGCAATGGGTGTACACATCCCGCAAATTGAAAGCAGCCTTTAGATCTTTTAGCTGTTTGAATGTCTTGCCTTCATGACCTCCAGCCACGTCTTTTCTCCCTGAAGTAAGTAAATAAAGTCACTACGTAAAATATTAGGTGCTGAGCCTGGAATGAAAAATTGTACACTATTATTATTATGGTATTATCAGAAAGTCCTCTTGCTCCTGCTTTATAACCGAATCATATATATTGGTAATTCTTATTTCAGACCGAGCAGCAAGGCTTTAGCACAACCCGCCTTGTCAGTGATGTTTAACCCAATCTCCCACCAGTGATTCTGTTCCTATCTAACTACAGGGACTCTAATTACCTAACTCTATGCTCCTTGGTATCTGGACAATTTTCACCAAGGATAATCTACCAAGTCCAGGGGATCTGTGCCTTCTTCAGGCTCTCTAACCTTGCACTCCCCTACTGCCAGCGCCAACTCTGCTTCAGGATCCAAGTCTCTGCCCACTTCCTGCTCCAGGTCATGTGACTCTCAGTCAGCTGCTCCTTTACTTCAGAGGACTAGAGTATTCCGTAGATGCACTCCATCTGCTGGCAGGCATGTGAACAACACCTGAGAATGTCTCTTCACCAGCACTCCCTCTGCTGGTGTGGTAGGAGTCTGCAGCTCACATGACTCAAAATGATCACATGACTTCCTCTATTTCAGGAGGTTGCTCGGGCAAGGAGTTTTGTTTGGTTCTGCTAGGTGAAAATAGGAAAAAGCTAAAAAAAATTAATGCCACAGCTAGGGTAAGTAGGATGATAGTGATGATGCCTAAACAAATCTGGTGCATGACTTATGGAAAGAAAGGCAGATGAAGACATTGTCAGGGCCCTGTGATCTCTGTGTCAGGTAATAAATATCTGCAGGTGTCACACATGCTGCACATAACATCTAAATAGACAGATTGGCTTTAAGCTGATGAAAACAATCGGTGCAATTCTCAGTGCAATAAATGCTGGACAGGGAGTCCCGTGGCTGGGAAGGTCCTGGATGGGATTTATGTGCGGCTCAGTCTGAAGAATTTTATGTTTTAGGCTCCAGGAAAGATAATAGTATTTTTGGATAATTTTGGAAAGGTTGGTATTAGGAAGTTGGGAGGGGTCCCTGGCGGCACCTTTTTATGGGGTCCTTACCTGGAATTATGGACCAGGTGCTCCATTTATTAGCTGCTTGGTGATGGGAGCTCCAGAGAGATTTCTGCCTGTCAGCTGCCATGTTTGTATCGGGGATCTATATGTTGTTGGGGATCACAAGAATGAGTTCCCCAGCCGGCTTACTGTATAAAGAATGGCAGGATGGAGCTTCAAGTTTGAATTGGATTTGTGCTTCACTGAACTATGCATAGGACCCATTGATCCCCCGCACCAGGTTCACAATACTGTGGGGTCCCGGGCTGCCCTACACTATTGTGGCCCCTGGTGAGACTCATGCGACATTCTGGAAATCATTATCGCTCCACAATTCACAGTAACATTGTACATAAGTCTGCCAATGACACAACAAGAATGCCCATATGGCTGTGAGGGAGAAGTTCTCTCCAATATACAGAGACAGCGGTGCACAGGGCTATGGGTGGGGACAAATCTCTCTCACATTTTTAGATTTTATTTTTTGAA
This sequence comes from Pyxicephalus adspersus, assembly GCF_032062135.1. NCBI lineage: Eukaryota > Metazoa > Chordata > Amphibia > Anura > Pyxicephalidae > Pyxicephalus > Pyxicephalus adspersus. The sequence continues at coordinate 177,172,848 of NC_092858.1, forward strand.
ACAAAAAGAAGAATGGGGTGAATTCATAATTTGGGAAATGGGGAGCAGATTCACAAGGGAACTAAAAACGTGTTCACTCTCCTAGGACAGTACGGAGTAACGTCATGTTCACACAAGCGGGTTTTAGCTTTTTTTACCTTGAGTTCCGAGACATCAGGAATGCTGCGTTGGCCATCAGACGTGGAAGGTGGGGCCATGGGAAGAGTTGGTGCACCACTTCTGTCCTCATACTGACCAGGAGTATTATTTGTTCAAAAAGCGGCTACTGGGAGCAACATTTGTCAGACTCCATAGCCTCCAGCAAGAGAGCCACGTGCAAGGGGGGCCAAGCTAACCAGAATAGGATAAACAGTATTTATATAGCGCCAACATATTACGCAGATACAGACAGTGACACAGGAGGAGGAGAGGACCCTGCCCCGAAGAGCTTACAATCTAGGAGGTTGGGGAAGTATCACACAATAGGAGGGGGATATGGAATGGTGGGAAGTAGTGAGGGTTTAGGAGACAGAAGACGGGTAGGTGAGGGGGAAGCGTTGGGTTTTAAATGCTTAGAAAGAAGGAGCAAGCCGAATAGGACGAGGAGACCATTCCAGAGAATGGGGGCAGCTCTAGAAAGGTCTTGTTGCCGTGCATGTGAGGAAGTCATTAGTAGGTCATTGGAGGAGAGGAGAGAGTGGCTGGGGGGTATTTTTGTATTGGGGATCCTGGTGCATGTGTAGTGTCAGGCTTAACCAGCATGGTAGTCAGGTGGTGGGGGGTCAGGCTCTAGTTGTACCTGGCTCCCTTGCTGGAAAGCTCAGATTCTCCCCTTGTACCTGAATCCCATGCTGGCTGGGCCTGAAATTACACTTGCTCCTGGATTGATTCCCAAGGAGTTGAATGTCTTTCTCTATTTCAACCAGAAAAGCTGCAAGAACAAGCAGTTAACTAACTGATCACAGAGCATAAAGCTGAGCAGGAGATTGTTGAAACCCTAACACTGGACTCTACTAACCCAAACCAAGCAAAACACAGGACAAAGGTAACAAATACCTTTCATGAATAAAAAGCCCAGAAATGATGGCGCCTGTACCAGGAAGACTCTTTGTATACAATGAAACTATGACAAATACTAGCAGTGAGCGCAATGCTAAGCAAGACATCCCAAGTGAACGTATTGATTTCCCTGAACTCGTGGTTACCACAGATAAAGTAGGAATCATTCATGTGTTGGAATGCAAAGTTTCAGAACCACAAATATCAGTTCTCTGTCCGTAAGCCTGTACACACATTAGATTTCTGTTGCTTCAGTGACGGGAGAACAAACAAGTGCTGTACATATGGTGCCATTTTATCCTATGAAGGGCGGGGGGTCCAATATCCGGACACAAATATTTCCACTTACACACTGTGAGTAACATTCTGTATATTCACCCAACAAATACAAAGATTTCATAGTCTTTCACCACAAGCCATACAGGAGTTACACACAATGGGGCCATCATGATTCATCCAGCAGATAATGGCGGTGCAGGGGTTGTGATGGTGCCATGAGCAGGGTGATGGATCTTCTTTGTCACAATGCAGAAGTAGACTGAGATGAAGAATCATAAGAACAGCCAATGTTCACAGAGCTCCCTGCAAGGAGACATGGACTTTGCTGCAGACGGCTCCTGGATTGCGTTCCTCAACCATACACAGTAGTAACCAGGTGAGGGCTGGTAAATGCAGCTTGAATCTAGAGATGGCTCGATGCACACACACAGCAGGACATAGGGGAACTGGTTCACAGGAGAACCCAACATTACAGGATGTGCATGGGGACACAGGTACACAGGCTGACTATAGGTACGCATTGGGGACAATAGGGACACTGGAACCTTCAGGATATTTAGGACACAAATTCCTATCATCCTCACCAAACCACAAATGGAAGTAACATGTCTCACTGGACTTATTCTAACACATAACTATTTCATTTTGTACAATGACATTTATCACCAGCGTATGGGCAATGCTTTGGGGAGTAAGATGGCACCACCATATGCCAATCTGTATATATCAGACCTGGAGGATAAATTCCTTATCAGTGTACAATAAACTCTATATACAGTGTATTCTATCACTATATACATGTCACATCATCATATGGAGGGAAGGAGAAGAAAGTCTGTTTTACTATATTATTCTAACACATCTGTGAACTTCCTAGAGACCACAGCATGAAACTTCACACCTCAAGGTACAGGAAATCCCCCGACCAATGCCGCTATCTCCACATCTGCAGCTTCCACCTCAACACACCAAACAAACCATCATACGTGGCCAGACCGCTTATTACCCCTACATGTGTTCTGACCCAGAACGATTAATTAAACATCTCACAGTACCTGCAGAATCCTATAAGAAAGAACACAACAATAAAGCCATCAATACAATCATAAATGCTGCCCTGAGGAAATCCTCCAACCTCCCCAATGCTGACCGGAAGACACCCAACCTCGGACAGAAATTAATGAGCAGGAAACATCACTCTGACCACAGAGACACAAACAGAACCGATCTCAGAAAGTGAAGACAGGAAGTTTGTGTGAATTAAGGGGGACTCTCTGTGACTTGGACTGGGAGACAATATTGTCCTCGAACACAGAACAGGAATGGGAATGTTTCAAGTCAGTTCTACAAAAGCAAACTGAAAAATATATTCCAATGGGTAATAAGTTTAAGAGGATAAAATTAAAACCTATGTGGCTCACAGCTGATGGTATAAAAGCCATAAGGAACAAGAAAAGGGCATTCCAAAAATATAAAAATGAAGGATCACCTTTATCATTTGAAAACTATAAAAATATAACACAAGATGTAAAAAGGAGATAAAATGTACAAAACTTCAAAATGAAAGACAGATTGCAAAGGAAAGTAAGGCGAACCACCAAAAATTTTTCAAATATATTAATATCAAAAAGATCAGATCTGAGCATGTAGGCCCCTTAAAGGATATCAGTGGGTTGATAACTCTATATAAAGAAAAGGCAGATTTACTAAACACTTTTTTTTAGCTCTTTGTACATAAAGGAAAATGGCAGAGCTCAAGTCCAAATTCATAATAGCAATGTCACTGCTTTAAATGAGTGAAAATGGCTCAGAATTGATATGAGTGAGAAACAGCTGGGAAAAAATTAAGGTTGACAAAGCACATGGACCTGATGGATTACATCCACGTGTCCTCAAAGAGCTGAGCTCAGTTATTTCAAAACCATTATTTCTAATTTTTAGAGACTATTTAGTCACTGGCAAGGTGACTGTTTTTAAACAAATTTACTCTCTTTTTATGAGGAAGTAAGTAAACAGGTAGACAGTGGAATAGCAGTTGATATAGTGTACTTGGCCTTTGCTAAAGCATTTGACACTGTACCCCACAGACGGTAATATGCAAGTTGGAGAACTGGCTTAAAGATCACATCCAGAGAGTTGTAATTAATGATTCATACTCTGAATGGTGTAAGGGTATTAGTGGTGTACCCCAGGGTTCAGTGTTGGGACTTTTACTGTGTAACATCTTTATAAATGATATAGAGTTTGGGATTTCTGTGTTTGCAGATGACACCAAACTATGTCATGGAA
>NC_092858.1:177177118-177189130 GCF_032062135.1 Pyxicephalus adspersus
GAAGCTTTAAGAAAAAGCTGGATGATTTCTAGAAGCACAGAATATAACTGGGGATTAAGGATTTATAGATAACAGAGACTACTGATCCAGGGAACATCCGATTGTCTCATGGAATCAGGAAGGAATTTTTTTCCCCTGTTGAAGCAAATTGTACCCGGGGTTTATCTTTGCCTTCCTCTGGACCAACTATGTCTTATAGGGTTTTATATCTGGGATATGTTAATTTCCTTAGTGGTTGAACTTGTAATCAACTCCCGGCAAGGTATTTGTTCTGACCTATTGCCTTGGGCCGAGCTTGCTCACAACAATCGCTCCAATGAGTCTGCAGGTCAGAGCCCTTTCTTCATTGTCTCCGGCCGTCACCCCAAACTCCCTGCTCCATGTCTCCTTGCCCCTGTCCCTACACTGTCTGATGTTCCTGCTGCAGCCGCTACTGCTGACCACTTTCAGGAGGTTTGGAGAGAGGTGCAAGAGACTTTAAAGCACTCCTCTATACGCTACAAGAAATGGTCCAACAAGAAAAGATCTCCTGCACCTCAGTTTTCCCCTGGCGATAAGATCTGGCTCCCTGCAAAAAAATATTTGCTTACGAATGCCGTCTCCCAAGTTGGCTTTCATTGGTCCTTTTTCTGTCCTTTCTCAATCAAATCCAATCCACGTACAAGTTGAAACTGCCTCCTTCTCTAAAGATTCATAATTCCTTCCACGTTTCACTCCTTAAACTGGTTATTTTCAATAAATCCTCTAAGAAGACCTCCTGGTCCTGTCCCTGCTGCTTCAGAAGAGGAATATGAAGTAGAACAGATTTTGGACTCCAGATTCATCTGGGGATCATTACAATATCTGGTGCATTGGAAAGGCTACGGCCCTGAAGAATGTTCCTAGGTCCCTTGTAAGGATCTCCATGCTCACCGTCTACTCAGGGAGTTCCATGTCAAATTTCCCCACAAGCCCAGGAGGGGCCGGGTTGGCGTGGGCCCTAAGGAGGGGAAGGGCACTGTCAAAGATCCCTGCAGGTCCAGGGGATCTGTGACTCATTCAGTGTCACCCACCTTACACTCCTCTGCTACCAGCACCAGCTCTGCTAAGGCATCACCTCCTCGGGTCACTTCTTGGTCCAGGTCATGTGACTCCCAGTCAACTGCTCCACTACCTCAGAGAACTAAAATGTTTCACAGACGCGCTCCCCCTGCTGGTGGAGATGTGATCACCACCAACCTCTGCCCTCCAGAACCCCCTCTGGTGTTAGGATAGGATGCAGCAGGTCACATGGCTCCACTCATTACAGACCCTGCCCTTAAAAGGAAGTGAAGGGCAACAGGAAGTTGCCTGAACAAGGAGTTCCTTTGGCTTTGCTTCCAGGTTCCTGTTTGTTTATTTTTCTTGCTTCTGATTCTTTGTGTACGGACCTCAGCTTGACCTTGACTACTCCTGATTGCTGGCTGCCCCGACCTCTGGCTTGCCTGACTACTCTCTGCTCCTCAGCCTGGTACCGTGCCCTGTTTCTGCCTGTCAGCAGTCGCCTGCCCCAGTGTGCACCGGGGCCACAACCTGGCAGTTGCCCGCAGTGCAACATCCCCATCACTAGTGGCTCTGGTGAAGACCGGGCAGCTGCTTAGACTCTGCGCCCTGTGCACATCTCTACCAACTGAGCTGGTGACACCGAGGGTCCGCCATCCTGCCCTGGAGCTACCGTGACAACCTGGGGGAAACATGTCCTTCTCATTCTTCATCCAGGTCTCAAGAGGGTAATAAACCCAATATTGGTGCTGCTTCTCCTGCTGTTATTACCCGTGGGGTCATCACCAGGTCCAAATTGTATTCTTATTTTCAGGGCCATCTTCACTTCTCCCCCCTCTCCTCCTCATTATTCATCTTGTAGTTGTCAGTCCTCCATGCAGAATGTTTGGCCAGGAAACAGAAATATTCTCCAAACTATTTGCAAGCTACTGGTGGTGCAATTACTGATGTTGCTGCTCCTTTTGGAGATTGCTCAGCCCCATTGAAGGATATTAGGCTGCAATTATAAAACCAAGCTCAAAGATTCCAAAATAAAACTGGCCAACAAAGCCATTGCTAGTTATTTTCCAACAAATATAGGAATTGTATAACTTGTTTCAGAGTTCTGAAATGGATTCCGTGACTATTTTTCCTGGAATTGGTCGGTCTCAGAATTTCCCTATTCCAGGCATCATCACAAACATATAAACCCTTCACTTACATATACATTACACTACTTTGTGCATTTCTCCAGACTCATTATAAACATGCAATGCACAAACCAAAATCAATAATAATAGATTCACTCAAAGGGAATAAATCTGTGATAACCCCCCACAGACAAAGCGTGGTCACAATGCCTTTCTAAATGTATCCTGAGGAACAATGGTGTGCAGACAGGAGCGGCACCGTCCCCTCACACCAAGCCACACACCCCGTGTCTATTACACACACACGTCAAAATGTAAATTGAATAAAAAATGTAAAATGTCTTTATTGAATTTATCATGTATCGCCCTGAAGAATATTGACATTAGTTGAAGTATGGTACTAGTGTATGATAAAATGTTTATTTACATTTCATTCACTCATATGACCTATTATCTTATGTTTTTATTATACTAAGCACACACCGTATATAAACTTATACCCCACTAGTGATAATCACTATCTCATGTACTATGTTATCCTCTGGTCACATCCTTTTGGAATCTTTAATTCTTCATCTCTTTATGGGTAAGAGCTAAATCTTTATGTTACATTCTACTCATTCACAAAATTCATTCACTTATTGTTACATTTGTTGCACTTGTTGCTTTGATACTTTTTATTTGATTGCAACACTGGAAACTAATTTCTATCAAGATGTATATATAATAATTATCACTTTATAATATATCATCACACAATAGTATGAATGTAAAATAATGTCACCAAGCATTTTGGATCGGATTCAAATTTCATTCTAGTTTGTCTTGATAGAAATCAAATATTTGAAAAAAAGATTGTTGGCAAAGATGTTATAATACATGTATCAAGGAACATTCACTGATTTCACGTGTGTGTGTGTGTGTGTGTGTGTGTCAAAATACATTGAAACGTATCCAGATACATATGTATCTTCATTATTACTATTTTACCTGGACGTGTGTGTGTGCTAAGTAAGATGCTTGGATGTTATGCATTGATGTGACTTTGTAATCCTCGTTATTGTTAGTTTCATCTGTTGCTGCAATGTTTGTGTCTGGTCTGTAATGACAGTTTCTGTAGTTTAGCAATTCTTCAGCAATGTTTTGTCATTTTCTCCACAAATAATACAAATGTCTGCATGTTGTCCGCTCCAAACTGCTACTTCACCCCCTCCGTTGCCTTTGTCCCATTCTTAAAGTCATATTGTCACATATTGTATTGTATGTATTATGTATATATTCCTTTTATGAATAAATTGTCATGGTTTTTATTTCTTTATTCTTATAGTCTGACATTTGCACTCACGTTGATTTGCCCCCACACAACTCCTGTGTACATTTGTAGTTGTGTTATCGCTTTGTTGTCATTATGCTGCCTGATCTTAGCACTATTGTATACAAACACACTTCCACTTGCTGTCCAAACTGGTTGTGAATTAGTTGTCCAGCTGAGTTGCATACTCATTCTAACACACCTGATGGTGATGGAAGGAGGTCCAGTTCCAGGTCCAGGTTCCAAGCACACCAAAGCTTATTGATTGCCAAGCTCACAAGCAGGGTCAGGCACTCTTAGAAATGAACAGATGTTGTGTTGTTGCTTAACTTAATGCTGATAAATAGTGGAGTGTACGCATTATTTAGGTGTTTCCACAAAACAAATAGTACTAATATATGAAAGTTCCAGGGCCAAATCCACTTTGAGGCAAAGATTTTCTTGCTTTTCCATCCCTTCAGGGTGTTTCTGCAGATTTGAATGGAATTTTAGATGTTGGCCCACTATATATAATTGGCTTACTCCCCTCAGCTTGGTAGTGGAAGCACATAAAAGCGGATTCCTCCTTTAACCAGAAGCAATATCCTCCATGAATGTTACTTGTAGCCAAGCCCAAGACATCAGAAATTAGACTGTAAGCTCTTCGGGGCAGGGTCCTCTCCTCCTGTGTCACTGTCTGTATTAGTCTGTCATTTGCAATCCCTATTTAATGTACAGCGCTGCATAATATGTTGGTGCTATAGAAATCCTGTTTGAAGTAATAATGATAAAATCATAGGAAGAAATAGGCAATCTTTGCAATGTGAAACATGTTAAGTAATAAGCCAAAAAAGCCCTCTTGGCCTATTTCTTCCTATAATTTCTCATTTCTATGTACATGTACACACATAAATGCACACATACATATAAACACGTTTGTACATACATGAGGGCACATGAAGCAAAACAATATACACCTAGAAGAAAAACTTCCCAGAATGAGGATCCTTCTCTGCAAAGTTCACACACACACAGCGGCTCTGCTTTGGCACACAACTATGCAAATCACACAACTAAGTTTTATTATGACATTTGTGCTGTTTTTAGCCTTTCAACAATTCATAGAAATCAACTGCATACAAACACTGACAACTGACTTGTTAAATTGTGTCTGTTGGATCACCCAAGGTTAAAAGATCCCGGGAGATTGTAAAGGGGATAAAAAAAAAGAACTACATTTTGCAAACAACTTTATTCCAAAAATATTTTATGCCTTTGTCATGTCATTTAGTGGTGTCTGTGTGGTCTCTACATTTTAATTTGGAAAATGGTCACATTATATATAGACACCACTAAATGACAAAAGCAAAAAATAAAACACATGTAAACCCACACTTCCATGTACAGTCAACATAGTTCAAAAATGGCCCAACAAATATTGCATTCAAAAAATACTTACCAAACCAATATGCAATCATAGGTGGAAAACTGGATTAGCAAATATTTATGCAGAACAAACATTTAAAGGTGGAAATAAAGATATATTATTGCAATGAGACAACATGGCATAAACACAATAACATTGCATTATCATTGACTTCTTAATTGCAAAATGGACATTGAAACATTTAAGGTTTAAAAAACAGACCCAGGAATTGTGCTAAAGGGTAAGCAAAGTATGGAATGCAGCAACATAGATTAGGATAACACAGCCCCCCCAGACAAAAAACAGACAAAGGACAAGTCAGACAACACTGATACGAGTTCGCCTGTAATTGGGACGTGCGCAGTCTATGCAGTTTGGCTGTTTGGTTTTTGACAGTTTGACATTCCATAATAATTTATTGATATTATCCTTTACATTTGTACACCAGTGAACAGCTGTCTAATAAAAAATACGATAGCATGAAGTAGACGAGGAGTCTTTAATGGTAAAGTCATTTATTTTATGTGTGTGTGTTTAGTGTAACTTTTCAACAAGTCACCCTATTTAGCTTTAGTGCTCTGTGATTGGCTGAGCAAAGAAGATCCCCTGTTCATCCATTCATGACTAGAGGTGAATGGGGAGCCTTGTCCTCATATAACCCCTAGCGTCTGGGGATTCCACACTGTCAGTAGTCCCACAGCTGTGCTCATGTTCTAATGCAGTTGTGGGAATCGTCCTATCATTGTGGGATAACCTGTTAAAAATTAAAAGTTTCAATGGTACACTAAACACACACTAAATAACGTACTTTAACATTAAAGTCATATTTATTTACACAGAAGGAGAGGAAGCCAATCCCGCAGTGATAAGGCTAGAAAATACCTCTAATACCACACCTCATTACATGGATTTGTAGAGGATTCTATGTAAGAAAAACCAAAAGGGAAGAGAATATATGAACATTTGTACTCCATTAGTACGGGCAAAATGGTCCCCCCATTATTATTATTATTTTCCATAGTATACCTTACACTGCTTACAAGATCCAACACATCTTCTGAGGTATGTTTTTTTATCCAACTTTAACCACCTGGGCGTTACACTGAGGTCTAGATTTCTGTACCAAAAACATTACAGGTTTTCATGACATTTTTTTTTAAATTGTAGACCTGTAACTTACAGAAATATGTCCGAACAGGGTTCTAGTAGATATCATGAATATAAAAAATGTTTGAAATACACAATCATGTAAAAAAAAAAAGACCTGTAACTTACAGAAATATGTCCGAACAGGGTTCTAGTAGATATCATGAATATAAAAAATGTTTGAAATACACAATCATGTAAAAAAAAAAAAAATACTTTTAATAAAATGAAATAAAATACACAAAAATCAGCTTAAACAAGAATACATAAATAAATGAAAAATACTGAAAATGCGATAATTCGGTATACTGTAGAGCAGTGATGGCTAACCTCAAAGTGCCAGCATGTCAATTAAACCTTAATAACAAGATTTTAGTATCTAAAATCTCTTTATAAAGTTGCCTGAACTATGTAACATCATTTTTAAAGGTTGGAATCTTTGTATTGTCAGAGAATCAATTTGATTAAAATCCTTTGGTTTTCATTTCAATTTATTGGCAATTTATATGGTTGTTCACAGAGAGCCCAGCCCTCCTCTCAGCTTACTGAACTTCTCTATGCAATCATCAGAAGCAGCTTTTTTATTTCCTCGAATTTAGCATGTCCCCCATGGAAGATACAGAGGAGCACATTATTAGACACATTAACATCGCCCCCATATCCTCACCTCTCTAGCATGGGAGCACTAGGAACTGTTCCTGATTACAGATGTCACCGGTGGAGTTCCTGTGACACTCAGTGTGAAGCTTCTCTTCCTCCCCCCACTTCCCCCTCACACACTGCCTGGCTCATAGGATACTAAGGGGAAGACAGGCAGGCTAAACATCCTATCTATCTATCTATCTATCTATCTATCTATCTATCTATCTATCTATCTATCTATCTATCCATCCATCCATCCATCCATCCATCCATCCATCCATCTCTCTATCTATCTATCTATCTATCTATCTATCTATCTATCCATCCATCCATCCATCCATCCATCCATCCATCCATCCATCCATCCAGGTGTTGTCTAACTTGCTTCCTCCTTTGTATTCCTCCATGGAGGAGGAGGGGGGTCTTGTTTAGCCATGTTGTTTCATTGCAATATTATGTCTTTATTACCATCTTTAAATGTTTGTTCCGCATAAATATTTTCTAATCCAGTTGTCTACCCTTGATAGGTCCAAATTGCATATTGCTTTGGTAAGTATTTTGTGAATGCAATATTTTGTTGTTTTGTCTTTTTTTCATTTTGTCATGTTATTTAGTGGTGTCTGTGTGGTCTCTATATTTTAATCTGACCTTTCTGAAAATATGTTTCTCTTGAATAAAGTGGTTTAATATTAATCTTTGATTTATTTAATAATTAATTAATTTTATTTTTGTTGTTTTTTTATGTAATCTCCTTTTCAATCTTCCAGGATTTTAACCTTGGGTGATCCAACAGACCAAATACAGAACAATTCTCTTAATAAAACTCAGGTGTTTGATGTTCATTTATGTGCGCCAATGTGAACCAGTTATGTGTGTGTGATCCTGCAGCTGAACAACTCGCCGGCCACTTTTGCAGAGAAGGACCTGCGCATCATCATTCGGGTAAGTTTTTCTGTATTTGTCCCTAGTTTTGGATACCAGTACTATTTGTTTTGTAAACACCTAAATAATGCGTACACTCCAGTATTTAATGAGCAAAATTAGTTGAGCAACCACACAACATCTGTTCCTTTCTAAGAGTGCCTGAACCCGCTTGTGAGCTTGGCAATAAATGTGCTTTGATGTTGTGCTTGGCAACCTGGACCTCCTTCTAACACCATTTGGTCCAGCAACTCAGCTGGACAGCTAATTGACAAACTGTTTAGCCAGGAAGTGGAAGTGTGTTTGTATACAATATGGCTAAGATCAGACAGCACAGCACAATGAGAACAACTCTATCACACTACTAACAACCGAACAGGGGAATTTTGTAGAACAGTGGCAGCAAATCAACACGAGTGAAGTATGTTAAAGGAAAACCACAGCTTATTCAGCAAATGTCAGACTATTACAAAAATATGAAATAAATAAAAACCATGCCAATTTATTCATGAAAGGAATACATACGAAATACATTGAAATAGCAAATGTGGCAATATGACTTTGAGAATGGGACAAAGGCAACGAGAGGGGCCAAGTACCAGTTTGGAGTTGAAATCATGCATACATTTGTACTAATTATTCATGGATAAAATGACCAAACCTTTAATAACAATGATTACATATACATTGGTCTGCGGATGGCAAGACAGTGAGGACCGAATCTGAAGCTTTTTGGTTCTTGCCAGAATCTGGAGGTAAACTGGACTCCTCTATCTGAAACAATGTCGTCAGGTACTCCATGAAAGACATACCACCTCTCTCAAGAAGACTTCAGCGGTAGTCACTGCTGATAGGGTGCCTTTCATAGTCAGGAAATGTGCCATCTTGGTGAGTCTATCAACTCTGTAGTCGCAGTTCGTCTGGGATCATCATATAGCTTTGCCAGTTTCTCAAAAAGAATAGTAACATGAGCCAGAGCAGGATCACCAGAAAGCCAATATCTGTGGTTCCCCCTGGAGGAGTGAGATCACTGTGCCAACTTTATTGCGTTCTTCTGCAAAGGTCAGGGGCTGCAGAGAGAAGTAGAGCTGATAGGCAATGCAAGAGGCTTGGAATTGGCTTCAATCTCCTGAGAACTAAGTCTGCAGAGTTAACTTAGGTTCGGGTGCTGGAACTGGTAATGTAATGGAATGAACTGGCACATTGGCCAAGGTCACTGGACAGGGCTTGGATACGGTTCTCCAGTTGATAGTAGCTCTTCTGGACCTCTTGCACAGAGTTCGTCATCTTCTAGTGGAGAGCTGTTCCCAGAAGCCTTGACGTTTCTGACTGGATCCTTGTGTTAGAGCTGCGTCCCCTGGCATGTGACGCAGGATTACATGAGGCATGTTTTTACAAGAGCACTCCGTAATGGATGATGGGCCGGTAACCCTAATGGCTACCAGACTGCTTTGCTGCCGGAGAACACCAGGTCATGGCCCCCAGGCTCTCCCCACCAGAAGCGAGCGAGACGGAGGGCTTTGCCGTAAAGACAGTGCCGATCAGGCACTCAGATAACAGCAGAAGGTATACTCCAGGCGGACTGATGAACAGTGCAGGTGGCAGGCAAGGCAAGGTCAGGTAACAGGCCGAGGTCAGGGCAGGCGGCAGGCAAGGTCAGGTAACAGGCCGAGGTCAGGGCAGGTGGCAGGCAAGGTCAGGTAACAGGCTGAGGACAGGTCAGGCGGCAGGCAAGGCAAGGTCAGGTAACAGACCGAGGTCAGGGCAGGTGGCAGGCAAGGTCAGGTAACAGGCCGAGGTCAGGGCAGGTGGCAGGCAAGGTCAGGTAACAGGCCGAGGTCAGGGCAGGCGGCAGGCAAGGCAAGGTCAGGTAACAGGCCGAGGTCAGGGCAGGTGGCAGGCAAGGCAAGGTCAGGTAGCAGGTGGCAGGCAAGGTCAGGTAACAGGCCGAGGTCAGGGCAGGCGGCAGGCAAGGCAAGGTCAGGTAACAGGCCGAGGTCAGGGCAGGTGGGAGGCAAGGCAAGGTCAGGTAACAGGCTGGGGTCAAATACAGAGTCCAAACAAACAACTAGCTGGCAGAGAGACAGCAAATCTCAGCAAATAGGATCAACCTAGCAGCCAATAGCAAGACAAGGTTGGAAGCAGGAACTACTCTGCTCATTAGCTGCTTGCATTTCCTGAAATACCTCGCAGCTGTGCATAGCCTCAGAAAAGGTGCAGGGCATGCTAAAAAAAGGTATATCTTTGCAAAGCTAAAGGGAAGCTGAGGATGCTGCAGGCTGCTGGACAGATGATCTGCAGGCGGAGTGGAAACAAACAGCTTGATATGAATTAATTTGCAGTGTTGCAAACAATCAAAAAAAAGTATTAAAACAAGAACTGCAACAAATCAAACTGTAAATGAACTAATTTTCTGAATTAGTAAATGTAACATAAAATTTTAGCACTTACCAGAAAAAACGATCAAGCACTAAAGAATCAAACTGACCTGTAATGGACTGTAGATGCGCACAGAACAGGGCACAGGTGTGCGCTAATTGATTGCAATGACATCACCATTCACAGAGCTGAACAGATCCTCCTGAATTGTGCAGCTGATAATTAATAATCCCTAATTGGCCAATATACAACCTCATTGCTTATTTTTGCAGGGAGAGGGCAGGCGAGTACACTAGAACTTGGCCCCGACTCGCGGTAATAGACCTTTACGAGCTGTGTATTTTTACACGCGTCAAGTGTACGCGCATTCTGTTGATAAATCAGGGTCATTGATTATTATAGGACATAGATAGCCAAAACTTGAATTCATCTGACATATGTAAATATTTTGAGGATTTAATGATAGTGACACAGCTGTCCATATTCACTGTGATAGTGAACAAGTATTAGATATCCAAAATTCCAATTCCCTTATAGGGAATGCTAACCCCAGATAAGCATACATTTTCTGAGTTAGTCAATGTAACATAAAACTTTAGCTCTTACTAAAAAAAAAGATCAAGCACTAAAGAATAAAATTGAACTGTAATGGACTGTATGTGCAGACAGAACAGGTGAGTCCTAATTCACTCCTATGACAGCACCATTGACTGAGCTTAACAGACCCACCCCAATGGCGCAGCTGAAAATTAATCACCTTAATTGTGTATTCTCCACCCCCGCTCATTTATCAATGCTCTAATCTGGAGCCCTCGCCATCGAATAGCGGTAATAGGCCATGCTCAGTGCACAAAATATTCCTTGCGAGCTTACCCACATCTGTTTGATAATTGAGATCAGTGCGCCATTCCCAACAAATGGTAGAGTCCTCCAAGAAATGTACCTGTTGTCACCCATAGGCTCACTGCCTCCCATCCATTCCCAGACCAGCTGATGATGTCATGCTGACAGACACACCCCCGAGGATCTCCGAAGCATTCATTTAGTTGTAGTACAGTATTCTGTGCTCAGTCTTGTGGTGGCCATTCTGTTGTACCTGCTCCTGGAAGCAGAGATACTTTATTATAAACTGCCGAATGGTGGCCAGCAGGTTAGTGCTGTTTAAAAATTACTTCTTACTTGCCCCAGGCAAAAAAGGGGAAAACTAATTTCTTCCATCCTCATGAGGTGCAGAGTCTTCCTCATCTATTACTGACCTTACTATCTCACACCTGACTGCTCTAGTGAGTCTCTTCACCCTGTACTACCATTGTCCCTGCCCCCATTCCAATCACATGAGATCATCATGATCCTGCCAAACATCACATATTTGGACTTGGATACACTACCCGACCATTCTAAAAAAATGCTTCTGTCTCTGGAACCCTCCGCATAGACATGATCTTTGTGTTAGAGTATAAATCCTCCCTCCAGCAACAACCAAAGAATCCAACAGGTAGAGGGTAAGATAGGGGAGTTCTTATCAGGTGCACCATGATCTGTAGATCCCCGTCATGATCCCTAGAAGACCTATAGAAATAACAGCAAATTTCACCAACTGAACCGCCTACTTAAATGATTTACCATCTTTTATAGGTGATTGTTGGAAAAAAAGAATCGCACAATAACTTTTAAAAAAGATATTATTAACTGAAGGTAAAATACAGACAAAACCCCCAGGTTCCCATCATTGGAGAGCCAAAACCCCCCATCCCCGTCTCCTCCCCAGATGCCCATCATCTGGGGATCTATGGGGAAAGTATTTATCCATACACATAGATTACTGATAACATTTGGCCCGGATTATTTCCTCTGTGTCCATCAGAATGAAGTCGGAGTTTCTGTCTCTCCATCATGTAGTCGGGTTTGTGTCCTCGTACATCCTCCATGCTGACAATGTGGGGAGATGTTTTAGTTCCTCTCATTATAGTAAGTTGGTTCCATCTCTGCCCGATATCTCCTCCGATTCTTCTCATTCTTCATCTTCCTCAGGTCAGTGACTATACAGGTGAGGAGTG
>NC_092858.1:177190565-177191592 GCF_032062135.1 Pyxicephalus adspersus
CTACAATATGCTTCTGATAATCCGCAAATCAGCAGATGGTTCCTCAGAAGCGAGGAGATGCTGAATATTGGGGGCCTGAACCCCTACAGCTCACTCTGTGCTTTGGAGTGACCACCCCTAGTAATGTCTTCCAGTCTTCCTGATGGGAGTAATTGCATCTTCACCAACCACCCTGCCAACCAGCAGCAGTACAAATGTTACAAGTGAGCTGATCAGAAATCTGCTTTCACCTTCCCAGTGCTCTCCATGCTTTATTTATATTTGAACTCCAGAACTGGAACTCCCCACCAATCTGAGCACATACATCAATCAGATGCCACTACTTGTCCCAGAAATCAGAGTCATGGTCATGGCCGAGGCACATGGGGGTCTCAACAGGGATCCTGCCACACAAACAAAAATAGGTTCCAACTTTTCTCCGTTGGTTCATTAAAGTGTACCTGAACTCTAAGTGTTCTTATCTAAAGCTTGATCACCAACAAATCATTACTTTGTCTTTGTAAAGTCTCATTTCTGGGATATCACCACTTCCTGTCAATTTTCTCCCAGTTGATAATCGTACCCACCCCTCTAAATCTGCCCCACCAAACTCCCATAGGACTGAAAACGTTTTAATTCACTGAACTCCCCTTGCAAGGTGCCAAAGGTAAACCAAGGGAGAATAAAGCATATATTGCCTGGAGGAGATGTTGCTCACAGTTGTGTGGGTACATATCTTTCCAGAACCACTCTTTCTAAATTGATCTCAATGAGTGATAAATCATCTCTCAGACTCTTGTGAGGGATTGTGAGATCACCAAGAGAGAAATCATAGACTGAATGTTATAAACTAGCCATTTGCTGATGGCTTTACCTCAATTGTTTGGGCCTGGCTCTGACAAAATATCCCGAGTGGGCTTCTGGAGTTGTTGCAAACATTCTGTTTCCAGAGTTTCCCCCCGGGCTCATCTTGTGCTAGCTGATATTTAGGGGGAACCCTGCCCATGCATAATCTGTCTGCTAACATGGATATTACTGGGAACACCAG
>NC_092858.1:177192883-177213808 GCF_032062135.1 Pyxicephalus adspersus
ATCACTTGGTGTACAAGACCAGAGTATTACTATTGTTCTTGGTGAATGTTCTGGTGATTCCCTATACTGCCAGAAAACCCAGTCACATCTCTCTGTATCTGTATGGTTCAGGATGAGATGGTTTCCGATGGGGAGGAGAAGGTCGGATCCCGACCGGGTGAATATTTCCTTCTGAAATCTTGAGATAGGTTCTGCACAAAAATAATAGAAATCAGAATCATGCGCAAATTGAAGTCTCATATAACTGATTAATATTCAATCATTCCTGGGATTTCCTATAGGGCTAATAATAAAATAGCCAGCTGACTGTATAGGTAGCAAAGTGAGGGCCCTTCAGATGGGGCTTTTTGTCATTCAGCTGCAATACAATTAGCACTAGAGCTGCACTAAACAAGAAAATTCTGAGTCTCAGATTTTAAAAACAGTTTTGAAATACTCTCTGAACAACATGAGGCCAATTAGAATCAATATTCCTGATGGCTTCACCTCTGATTATTCTGCTTGTGGCACTAGGGGGGTTGATGATACAAATACTAGCTAACACAAGAAACAAGTGGCTAAAACACATCACTAATCCAGGATTTATTCATTGTAATGAGCATAAATTACAGCACGTTTGCAGCAAACATACTCAATGGACTCCATCTTCAGCTGTCACACATGACATACCTAGAAATCTTTAGTTTCCTAGCCATCCTGCTCAAGAGGCTATAGTCAGCCCTATTTGCCCTGCAGGTACTATTCTTTCTGTTGATGAGTTTGGAGGTGCCGGCTGAGACTAAAGGGCCTAAGGGCCAATGCAGTGTGGAACAATGTGATGTCTGCTGACGAAATGAGGCACAACTCTGTACCTTACAGAACAATGTTTGTTTATGACAGCAGAGTTCTTCCTCACGTTTAGAAGCGTGTGCCTCTCCAGTAGTTATCTGTTGATATCAACAATTCGCTTGTCATAAGTCATACATGTAATAACAAGCTAGCATACAACTTGCCATGTTTGCCAAGGTGGACACTAAACCTGCTCCCTCTGCCTCCCACTATGCTCCTTAATCCTCATACTTCTCAGTATGACCCCATAGAGGTCTGCTAGACTTATGATCTGTGTCACCCCTTAGCATAATTTATTATACATTTTTTTATACATTACCACCAACCAGAACCACCACTACTACCACTACCAGGGAAGGGATGGAGAACCCATGTTCTCAGAGAAAGTGGTTATGAGTGTTGCAGAGGAAAAGTTATCATGGCTCCGGGGTAATGTATCATATTCACTGCCTTCACGTCCCTGTTGTGACTGCAATGATAATTGAGTCAACCAATCCGCAAGGACTGAAGCTTAGCTAGAAAGAATCTGCTACTTGATACCTTATGAAAACATGTATAACAAGACTTCTTTCTGTCTGTTACCTCTGGTGGTAATGTGTTAAGTAGTCATGTCCTTCCCGTTTCTGCTGCGTATTGTTTCTGCTACAAACAAAATCCTAACTGCTGCCCAACCATCGGAATAGACAAGTCCACATGGCCACTTCAGTTTAAAAAATCTTCTGCAAGGATCTGGATATCCAAACAATTGATTAGAAAAGAAAATTAAGTCAAGGAGGAGGCCCGGGGGATAGATTCTACAAAAATATCATTTTGCAGAATATCATATCAATTTGGGGTCTTTTTTCCACAGGTGAACTGTTGCAGGTAAATTCTACATCTGTAGACTGGTGAGACACCCTACATGCAGTAAAAAGGAACATCCAGAAAACTTTATTTGGTATGGCTACTGCAGAGTCAGGAGTCAGGAGATGCAATAACATTGCAGTGAAAAAAAGAATTTGTGGCCATCCAAAAAGGCACTGTGCTCATTGGCTGCTGGAAAGATTTCAAAATCTAGGGGTCCATTCCGAAACCCCCAGTATCTATTATAACCAAGTACTTGTCTATCAGAGCTGGACAGGGATGCCCTTCCTCCTCCGGACACTAAACTGGACAGTACAACAGGTACAGGGGTGCAGCACTAGAGGGAGGTGGAAGCTTCCTAAATTTATAGTTTCCAAATCTCCTGTTGAAGAAATTAAAGCACACATGAAGAATATACCCCCATGCAATGTAATAAATGCTAGGAGAAACTATATATTGTTATGTTTACAGCAATCACTTATCCAGTCCGTAACACCTCTGATCTCCTCCCACCTGAACAAATGACCTCAGTTCTGCTTATTTCTGACTGGCTGACTCCATTCTCCACAGAACAGGTGATATTCCAGGGGCCCGGTGACCTCACAATGGCTGTAATGTTATTGGAGGAAGCAGAATAATTTTCCTGGGATCCTCCAATCACGAATACACGAATGTTAGGGTTAGTTCCCTCCTCCACCCTGCAGGAGATCTCAGCGCTGTTACCTCGGTGGCATGAAACATTCAAGACCGGAACCGATACTGGAACTGAGAGAGACAATTATTTCCATTTATAAGGTCCAATATATACACAGCATGTTCCTATCTCCATCCTTACCTGTAACCAGGTGAGCAGACACTTCCTGTGACACCTTCCTGGAGGAGACACATTCTACCTGTGTGCAGGACTCCCCCAAATACAGAATGATCCCCACTAACATCACATCATGTGATGGCCCATACACAGTGTTAGTACAATCTCATCTGGCCAATCAGCTCCAAGAAAGTTGTATATTTATTGTACATGGCTACTGCTGTGTGAAGATTATTCTGTACATTCCATTCTCTATAGATATGAGGATTGAGTATATTTTGACACAAACTTACAAAACTGTTTATTGTTTGCTACTTCCACAAATCTATAAGGCATTTAAAGAAACATCCACCTATATACATTTCTTTATCTCCAACAGGCCACATATAAGAGGGACTTTTAAAGCCAGAACCATCAATATATTACAAAAATAACAACATTTTATATATAAATAATAATAAACATAATGACCTCTCCTTACAGGATACCTCCAAAGGGTTTAAATTCTGAATTACTTCTCAACGCGTTTCGCAGAAACAAAAATGCTTCCTCAGGAGGAAAGAGAGGAGAAGTCTGATGATTGTACTTCCAGTAGCCCTCTTATTTATAATTGTTGCAAGGAAGGAGGTGGTTATGGCGGTAATGGTATATTCAAATCCTGTTTAGTTAATTAGTGAGTAATCTCTCTCAATTTTCAATGTAAATCTCAGTGATCTTAAGTTTCATGTTCTTCAGTCCTCAAACAGATATAGGAACATACAGCCCAACAGCACAGCCATGTTCCTAGTCCATCGGCTTCCCTTGCACGTGAGTCAGCGGCTGTTTGTTTTTAATGTTTATTATTAATACAATTTTGTTATTTTTGTAATATATTGATGGTACTGGCTGAGTCCGGCCTAAAATGTATAATACAATTAGAAAAGGAAACATTAATGGTCTATATTGCTTACTGACCTTTACACAGTGACCACAAATATTAAACTGGTGAATTGTGGGCCTTTGGTATATGTCAGCCCTTTGTTTCTAATAGCATATCCTATTGGAAACATATCCCATAATATTGGCACCTGTGTCCCCCTAGGACCAGCAGCAAGTAAAATATTTTTTATATATTCCATATGGATGTTGCTTATTGTGAAATGCATAAAAGAGAGCAATTGATGAAATACAGCAATGTACAACATGTGAATAAATTGTAGAAATATAAAAATGCACATACATAGGCATCAAAAAACACTACTGATACGAAAAACACATCAAACAAAAAAAACAGCATAATATGAACAACAGGGAAAATATAAATGTGAATAATGCTTCACTGGGGTCCGAGGAAAGGTTTGTAACTAATACTTTTGTTGGGACCAGGAAATGAAGTTGAATTGAGTATTTCTTTATATTATGTTTTGTACTGGAGAAGTTATCAATCTTACCTTGACGTGAATCGCTATGAACACGATCCAAAGCAAAAAAACTGATGACAGATTGGTTAAATTTATGACGGACAGCTACTGGATGAAGTGATTAATCATTATTGATTGCACACGTGTGTTCATATATGTCGTATCGCAATGCTCTTGTGGTTTTACAAACATAGATGTGCAGGAATTTACAATGCAAATATTAGATTACATCAGAAGCAGATCATGGGAACACTGGCCACATTAGTGTGTCCCAAACTTTGTGCACATAGTCATTCCATCCAAGTTTCTCCTTCTTTGAACCTCTCTCTCTATAATCTGGGGAAGAGTTGCAATGATTTTTGGAAAGCTCCAGAATTTCCTATAAATATTGAACTGATAATGGGCTGATGAGTAGGTTGTGATCACCCGTGTGATTTCTATTTTCCTCCTCAATGAAGGGAGTGCACATTGGGTACCCATAGCTTCCCCTTGCAATTGCAAATACTGGTTGTTTGTGAAGATAAACTCATTTCTGGTAATTATTTAAGTAGCTCTCACCTCCAATCTCTCATCAGACATACTTTAAAGCCTTTACTTGTGTTTTAGAAGAAGTTGTTCTGCTGAACCTGACTTTGAACATCAAACATTTGCTTTATGCCTATGTTAAAAACAAAGAAGACATACCAACAAAATGTTGAGATGAGCCGATCAAAAAGCAAAATCAAAGCGTAGACACAGTTTCTTATTTACTCCCCAATAACTGAAGAAGGAGTTAGAAACCACACGGGTGATCACAACTCATCAACCCATGATAAGCTCTATATTTAGGAAATTCTGGGGCCTTTTAACTGCCCATTTGACAGATCAAAAGTTCATTGGACCCCTTCCACCGATAACTTATAGAAAGACAAGTTCATTCAAGGACAAACGTAGAAGAAACCAATATGAGAGTGACTTGAGAGATAATTGTTGCACACAATGTGGGATATATGTGGCCATTGTTCTCAATGTACATACAGTTAGCTCCATAAATATTTGGACAGACAACTTTTTTCTCATTTAGGTTCTGTACATTACCACAATTAATGTTAAATGAAACAATTCAGATGCGGTTGACCTGCAGACTTTCAGCTTTAATTCAGTGGGCTGAACACAAAGACTGCATAAATATGAGGAACAAAATCCTTTGAGAACTAAAGCTTCTGATTTAATCTAATACTTGGCTTGTAAATGCTTTCCATTCTGTGTTGGCAAAGCCATAAGACTAGGGATGAGCGAGAATCTCGCAAAAATTTCTTTGAAGTTCTGACGGTTCTGTGAAATTTCTTAAAACCATCAGAAATCACTATAGGAGGATTATCACGGCTGCATTCAAAAAAACATCTGTAAACCCTCGAGCCCTCATTCTAACCCGTAGTGCCGGAGATCTCTCACTGACAGAAGGATTCTCACGGCTCGGTTGGTGAATGCAGCAGCGATATTCAGCCAGCGGGAGAAACTCCATCTAGGAACACAAACTACAGGACTGCAGCAATCAGGAGAGCTGTATGAACCCCCATGTGCAATAATAGCAGACAAATTGGATAATTTACAATATATTTTTATTAATTACTTTTCATTTTTAATGCTGTTGTGCTGACCCATTTTCGGCTATAACATTGATTTTAGGCTGTACCATTTTAAAGTCCAATTGCAACAGTATTTGTAGTACTTCTGCAACACTTTCTCCTCATTTCATTTACAGATTGCGATGTGGTGGACTAGGCTGAGGTGGGTTTTCTTTTTAAATTTCTAAGCAGACTCTTTTCCAGGCCTTGGTGGTCAAACAAGACCAGGTCCTAGGCCATTTCCTGATAGAAGGGATTACCCACATCCTGTCTCACTAAATTTTGTGTATGTGTGTTTCAGGAGTAAAGAAGAATCTAAAAGCCAATCTTAGCAAAAACCGATATCCATCCGCTCACCTAGGAGAATGAATATTACAAAGTGACTCCACCAGCCAATGAGAACACCCATACAGTGGCAAGATCAGCTGATGGTTTGTCAAAGATGGTCATGCCCACTGATGATCACCTGCAAATGAAAATGCTTAGGGCTACCTTCATTGACAATGGGCTTATAATTGAACCTGTTACTTCTGTCCTCCTTTCAGTTTGTATGAACTGATCCCATTACAGTAAACGCAACATTAACATTCAGTGGAGAGGTAAGTGGATGAGTTGGGGACCCACCTCCTTCATATTAATGATGAAACTTGGAGACCCTGAGCAGAAGGCACAGCACAGTTCAGGTCACAGCAACCTCAGGAGGGCCGAGCACTGGGGATCTGGGTGGGAATGGTGAGGACGGGGCAGATTGTACATACGTCTCTCCCAGCTCCTATATAATGTATGTATATAAAGACACGGAGCGGGGAGGACGCTGCTAGGACTATAGGTGGCCATTGGATGGGACTTACCTTGTACATAAACAGTGTATTTATCTCTGAGTATATGATGTCCTGTGGAGTTGTATATATCCACACTGTATATTCCGTCATTCTCTGAAGTCACATTTTGTATTATCAGACTTCCGTTCTCTGATGTCCTCACATTGGGGAAATATTTGTATTCAGTCAGCATACAATCCAAGTGTCTGGTTATTCCTCTGTTCTTCTTTCTGGTTGATTCCTTATAGTGCCAGAAAAACCAATCACAGCTCTGTATATCTGTACCATTCAGGGTGAGATGGCGACTGATGGGTAGGATAAGGTCAGATCCCAGCCGGGTTATTATTTCCTCCTGGACACTGGGGGAATATCCTACATATATACAAACAAAATCTCAATCAGGTCATAGTGCAGTCTATATTCCCGTGTAAGAGTTTTTATATCCTGCTCTCAGGAAACATGTAACCCCAAAAAGGGGAGTAAGTAGACAATCAAACATAAGTTTAATTAGAACTGCAGGCTTCCTCTTCCTCCTCCTTATTTTACTTCTCCTCCCTATTCTACCCATTATTCTTTTCCTTCTGTGTGTTATTGCAAATATTAGAAAATGTCAAGTTTATATTACGTTTTTTTCTGGTGGAATTAACATGGGTGATCGGGTGACCTCTCCTCTCCTTATATTTTTTAATGGTGAAATTACCAATCTGGTGTACTTGAATTTTTTATTGTAGAAATTTACAAGGGTGACCACTCAGGAGTACTTATTTATTGGTGGAACTAAAAACATTGACTTGAAAATTGGCTTTTTAAAACACATCGCTTTGTAAAATTGTACAATTGCTATTGTAAAATAAAATTCCCTGTTCACATATGCACAAACTGTTGGTCCCAACACAGGGCCAATACACAGGACAGTGTAAGAAACGTGCGGGATCATTCTTAGCACTTCAGCAGCAACCTGATTACAAGAGATCAGTAACAGTCCAGTGAAAGCCTGCCTGCCTAAAGTAATTTACAAGCTTTCAATTCCACATTGATTCCTTACACATTCACCCAGTACCAACACAATCTCTAGTAAAAAACAGCAGCCCGAACACCCAGTGTTTTCAGTTTAAGAGCAGCATAGCCCTCCCTAACAGGCCAGTACATTTGTTCACATTTAAATGGCAGTTAGAGCTTGGGTGGGGTATACACCATGTGATGCCATCTCCGTTACAGCAGGGACATGAAGACAGTGAACATAATGCATTACCATGGAGCCAGGGTAGAGCTCCTTGAACATTCTGGACCTGCTGTAACCACAATTGCACGGGAGGGGGTTCCTGTTTCTGCCAAAAGTCAGAGATGTAAGCGCTGGCTGCTGTAATCAGGTGTTCTACAGCAGGAAGAAGGCAGGATCATCAGGGATATGTCTGTCATTGAAATATTGAGTAATGGATCCCAGCACGATTTTTGCTATATCACCAGTGAGAGGTGTCCGGTTGTGTAAAATATGACCCACAATAACACATTCGATTTACTAATACCCATACGACCTAACCAAGAAAACACAGCAGTATTTCATTTGTATAATTCTGACTGCAGTCTGCAGCACAAAACTTGTAACTAGTACTGAAGATAGATCTCATGAGATCCTTATGCCAAAGGAAGTAAGCTCAATGGTCACCCAGGTTAAAGCTAAGAAGAGCTTCAGTTGATGATGAAAACAGACATGGCGAGAGATGTTAAGCGCGGCTAATTTTGTAGCGTGAGAGTAAGCCGTGTATATATCCAGTTCCCCCATTAAGTTAGGGAGAGAAATGATCAGGTTAGAGATAGTGAATAACAAAGTATAGGAATAGATGAGAACTGTTGTAGACTTCATGAGGCCTGTGACAGCCATGGAAATTTGAGAGAAATGGGTGCTCCCCTGTCTCGTTATTTGTGATAGGCGAGGAATCTCATAAGAAGCCATTTGCTCTTACATTTGCAGATGAGCATGAATGTATAGCCCGGATCCACATGACAGGGTCCCAAGCTTATATGCAACAAAGCCAAAGCCAGAAAAAGCCAATCCAACCGGTCGAAGACTTTCTCTAAATCGGTGGATAACCACATCTGGAGAACATCCCTGGACTCAAAGTATTGTATTAAATTAAGGACCCTAGTAGTGTGGACCCTCGCTTCCCTCAATGGAGTAAAGCCCTCCTAGCCCAAATGTACAAGATCCGGCAGAAAAGTTAACAGCCTGGACGCCAGTATCCTAGTAAATAGTTTCTGGCCTTGATTGTGCAAAGATATGGGACAGTAGCTGCCACAAGAGGAAGGATTCCATGCCGTCCATTACAATGTCAGTGATGAGGACCCTCAAGGATATCCATCTGCCATTGGGTAGAGCATTAAACCCTTGTATAACGTGGGGCATAGGAAAATCATGAAAAGTTCTGTAGTAGGAAAAATGGAGATCCCTGGGCCCGGGAGCCTTTCTGCGGAAATGCCCTTAATCACTAGTTGGAGATCCTCTGGAGTTATTAGAGCTTCTAGATCCTCTTCTGCCTGGTGGGATGGCATAGAAGAACTAAATAAATATCAGTGATCCCAGAATCCCTCAAAGCCAGAGAACGAGGGCAGTTTCTAAATCTGTGTAGAAGAAACACCTCAGCAATATCCTTTGTGTGATAAATAGTGATCTATTACCACATTCATAAGGTGAAATCCTCCATACAAGTAAGCTTTCTAAATTTCTGATGTCCTCACTACATGTATTGCAAAGCAGGGCAGTTCTGCCCACATTTCGGTGTTCTGACCCGTTCAGTGCAATGAGGTGTAGATGGCTTCATATAGGATGCTACAGTGCTCATATAGCCTCATTGGTTTCTACACTGACTTCTGTCTGTATACAACTTCAAACTCTCATCTCCACTGAATTCTTCCTGAACTCTACAAATATTATGCTTACACACACAGCTCGCAGTATCGGCTCTAACTAGCAGGAAATTCACAATTCCAATGGAAATACACTTCATGGTGTAAATGGATTATTTTACTTTGGAAAAAAAAACAGTGAAACTGGATTCTCAAATTTTCCCGCTCATGCCTAATACTTCCTCAATATCAAGTTTCACGTCTTTCCAATAATATTCCAGAGATCAGTGCTGGGCAATATATTTCAGAAATAGAGAAGCCAATACCATAGTGCTGCTAATATCTAGAGAGTGAAAATACAGAAACCAAGCGCACCCAGTGCTTCACTATACAAATAATAGTATAATAGTATAATATGCCATGTTTGCTGACCTCACTTCCGGAGTAACGTTTTCTTCTTACTGTGTTACCTTTAGTAACCATTCAGTAATTTTGTTTCTTAGTACACATTTATCTTTATTGGAGGCACCGGAGGCACTTCATTGCTTATGTTTATTGAACACTTATGTTTGTGGGTATTGGGTGTGCAATAGCAGAATCGGGTCGGTGGAAATCACCCAGAAAACCCCCCAATGATGAGGAGGCGTTGTTTTCTCTGCCAATTAAAACTAAACATAAATAATGGCGAATATCAATCCTTGGAGGAAATAGAAACACATTACGGCTCCTAACAAACTCCTACAAAGACAATTGGACTTCATTGTTGGCAATTTAATATTTCAGGGCCATTGAGAGAACTTTCTGAACTTCATCCAGCTGAAGATTTCAGTCTTTCTCTTCTGGCCTTATAGGATGAATATTTCTGTCCTTCTGTAGGTGGCCATTGGATGAGACTTACCTTCCACATGGACGGTGTAATGATGTATCTGTGTCAGGGTTCCGGCATTGCTAACTATTTCCACACTGTATACCCCGCTATTCTCCAGAGTCGCATTGTGTATTACCAGACTTCCATTCTCGGAGGTTTTTGTGTTGGGGAAATATTTGAACTCCGATAATTTACAATACAAGTGTCCGGCTAGCCTTTGCTCCGGATGTTCAAGTGATTTTCTATAATACCAGTTAAAGCAATCACATCTCTCTGTATGGTTCAGGCTGAGATGGATTGTGATGGGGAGGAGACGCTCAGATCCCAGCCGGGTGAATATTTCCTCTGGGGAAGTTCCTGCACACAGAATACAGATAGCAGTCAGGTCAGTTCAGTACTGAGAATATCAAGGTAAGAATAATCACATGTACACAATTCCTGTTTTCTACCCGGCTCCCAGGTAATCCCCAGAAGACCAGACCACCGAGGAGATGTTATGGGTGACATAAAACTTTACCAGATCCCCAAAGAGATAACAGCTACAATGTAAAAGTACAACAAACTTACCGTGACCATATTAATATTATTATTATTATTATTTATTTGTGCTGACACAGAGAATGGACAATGGTGGGTGGAGCAGAGGACCTGACCAACAGAGCTTACAATCTAAGAGAGAAATTAATATCACAACCAATGGAGGACCTAGAAATAAATAAGTCACCAATCATAATCCATCATGCCGAGTAATATCTCATCTGTGACCTAAAGGCATTCTGGATTTCAATCTTTACATCCGAAGTACAAATCTATCCAAACGCATTTCAGGTATTCAAAGTCTTGCAATTGTTTCCTAATTAAGCAGTCACAGCCTGCTGGAGATCCTTAGCGCGGAAGCAGTGGTCTCTCTGTATAGGTTATTGCCCGATCTAAAGCTTAGCAATTAGCAAAGCCCTTGCTCACTACTGACTGGAAAACTAAAGTTCTTCATCAATGTTTGCCAGATGCCAATTTGCCAATCTAACTTCACCTATAGCAAACCCGAGTCCAGGTAACTTAGGTGGACAAAGCAATGTGGCTGAGGTCAGGCAGAGGTCAGTCCAAGTGGCAGCCAACCAGAGGAGGAACAATAAGAGATTGCACCCTCAGAGGATAAGGATGAGGATGGCACTGCAGTGGGAATCTGGTCTGACCCAGACTAAATACCGTACTATGTGTGAATGACAGGTTGGGCAGTATTAGCAGGGTGAATGGTAAATCAATCACACGGTGGGGTCAGACAATGCCCAGAGGAACACCATTAAAGTCAATTGGGGGAAAATTCAGGTTATTTTTTCGGGACTGTGTGGAGCTTCTACACCCTCAAATACATTTAAAAACACGTGTCAAGACTCCCCCAGCTCTTCACAACACTGTACCAGGCAAGAAAGATATCAGAAAGAATCTCCATTGAGAGGTCATATGAGTTCAGTATGCCTGTGGCCACAGCTGATTGGAGGCACCTGCACCCACGTGCCTCCAATCAGCTGTGACTGCAGATTTCCACAGTCCAGGTTCGCATGGTCCCCAGGCTGTACTTGTCAATGATAATTACAGCCCAGAGATCATGGGAACCTTATTTCAGATGAGGTATTGTGAAAAAGGTAAGTATTAGGTAAGTACACACAAATCACATACATTTATTAAAGAATATGTTTCACATTAAAGTCATGACTCATTATTTGCTCTTATATTTTAACCTTTCAGGGAACCAGTAAGGGGTATTATGTACCCCTGTACTTATTTCCCATGGCTGGACATCTGGGAGTCAACTTGTAAAGGGGGCTTCCGGATTCCGGAATTCAGAACGCCGAATTCACACCGTTGAGTCCCGTGTTTGAGTCGAATATAGTGACAACCCAAAATCGAGCACCAACACTACTATTAGGTACACAAGTGTGATAATGCAGTTTGTACAGTTCTAATAGTATTACCAGTTCCTAATTGGTGTGCTCCAAAATCGAGCACCAACACTACTATTAGGTACACAAGTGTGATAATGCAGTTTGTACAGTTCTAATAGTATTACCAGTTCCTAATTGGTGTGCTCGGTCCTCATTATCTGCAGACTGGTTGGTGATGATGATCATTTTCCCCAACCCCCTGAGTACAACCAGTGTTTTCCTTTTGGCACAAAGTTTCAATAAATGAATAAAATCTGACAATGTACAACTTGCAGTGACAACGCCATAACAATATATTATAATATCTCTTATATAGGTATATATACATAAATATAAATAAATATCAGGCTTTATGCCGAATAAACTGCAACATATTCACAGAAACCAAAACTAAACAAAGCCAAGAAGCACGAATCCTCAAAAATCAATCTGTATAACCTAAGGAAGGACACACCGAGAAACCTTATCCAAGTACCCTCTGATATCCTGCCCCCCTCCACACCCCGAATTTACCCCACCGCATGCAGAATATCATTCACCACCCCGCTATACACTGCTAGTTTTGGTGTTTCCCCACTATAGGGCAACCTGGACACCAATTCTAGATTCTAATGAGTCCTTGCCAAAGATCACACCATGACTCGGGGGATGCTTTCTTACCTTATATCTGGAGGAGGACTTTAATACAAAGGACTGTGGGATTCCAATCAGACCTCTCCAATAGGCCACCACCATTTGGGGCAGAGCTTCTATTCCTTATGAGTCCTCACTGTTGGATCCGGAGTGCCTGATAGGGACGGGGGGAGGAGGGGTACAAGTTCACTGTCCCCTTTATCTGGCCAACTAGGTGCCATGGTGGCAGAAGGATTTGGTTTTAGTATAAGAAGGACCCCACACAATAATTGTTCATTGAGTAAAAAGAAATCTTCAAGTCCTCTCTTGTCTGTGTACAACCCAAGGAATTATAACGCCACAAATGGATCATAAATTCCCAACTCGGAGTGCTTCCAGTTCAGAGCTATTAAACCCTGGTGACCATGAATAAAGATCAAGCACAGCTTTTACACCAAATGTCCAACAAACTCCTGATTAAAGAGAACCTGTCACCATGTTGTCACGTCATTCTCCTGTCATAGAAGCAAAACGTGTTTTAAAGAATAAACTAATAAAATGCATAAAAAACTAGATAACATATATTAGGTATTGCGGCAACATCAGAGGAAAAATAATTCTATTATGGTAATGATATGTGTGTAGACGTTTGTATTGTATTGGAATCTTTTTACTTGGCCATGACACTAAAATACATTCCATTCCATTTTTACACAAATAATATGCTTTGATAAATAAATGTGCAACATAAAAATGTACAACTTTCATCTTTCTATTCTGCAGGATATTCGTGGAAATATATTTTGTTTTTCTTGGGGGGGTTAAAATGCGTGTTTTACCATCTATGCTGTCCTGTGATTGGCTGCTGCACACATCACATCTCGTGGCGTCTATTTTCTCTTTTCCGGGGCAAACAGAGATAGAAATCAGCAACAAAGCCGATACAAATCCTTTATTTCAGCAGAAATACAAACCAACCTGATGACTTCAACCTGATATAAAGATAGCTGAGAAATCCCTCACCCAGAGAATATTGCACAGAGCAGGCGGCTTTATTCAGCCGTACAGAGAATTATTAGCAAATCTCACAAACACTTCAATCAGTAGAACTGCAAATTATGGCCACTGAATTATCATTGTTGGGGAACATGGACTTCAATGTCATGTATGTGTCTGTGCGTTCATCAGATTATTATATCGCAGTACAAATCACATCATGGTGACCCCTCTAGTGATGGTGACCCCACAATTCTATCTATATAGAGGAATCAGGACCCCCTTCCTCCCGCTGGTGACCCCTCCACTGATGGTGACCCCACAATTCTATCTATAATGGGGAATCAGGACCCCCTTCCTCCTGCTGGTGACCCCTCTAGTGATGGTGACCCCACAATTCTATCTATATAGAGGAATCAGGACCTCCTTCCTCGAAATAATTCCCAGACATTGCCCTGAACACCCCGGAGTCATAATGAATGAATGAGTTTGGGGGAATCTGGAGTGAAAATTACAAATGTACTTTAAGCCCATCTCATTTTCTGATTGGAGGACATCCACCATTATCTAGCCCCTCCCTCCCATACCTTTCTCTGGACCCCACCCTCTCATTCATTGGATATCAGTTCTGCCAATCATGGGCTCTCAGCATCTCATTGGTTCTTGTAGTCTGGGGGAATATCCATGTGACACAATACAATACCATTTAATGATCTGCTCATCCCTATGTGTGGGGGAGGGAACATCCCAATACTCCAATGTTCATAGGTCGGAGGGGACAGGCCCTCGGCCAATAGGCTCCTCTGATTGGATATTAGACCCAGACTGACCACACCCCCTCCAGATCCATCTCCCTGACCTCTATGTACAGACAGAGTGATAGCAGAATATTATCAGATAATCCTACCCTCGTAATACGTACTACCAGCTGATTGGGCGTGTACAATGACATCACAATCCGCTGGCTCTGCTCTGTCTGCGGCATCTCCTATCATTCTCTATGTGATTCTGCTTCAGTGTGAGCTCCCCGAGGGTGGGCGTGTCCTATAGACATCAGAGATCAGCTTGCCCCGCCCACCTTGTAATGTGACATAACCCCGCCCACCTT
Organism: Pyxicephalus adspersus; assembly: GCF_032062135.1. Lineage (NCBI taxonomy): Eukaryota > Metazoa > Chordata > Amphibia > Anura > Pyxicephalidae > Pyxicephalus > Pyxicephalus adspersus. The sequence continues at coordinate 177,207,565 of NC_092858.1, forward strand.
GTACTGTGAAATAACCCCACCCACCTTGTACTGTGAGAAACACCACCCATATCATACTGTGAGTTAACCCCGCCCACCTCAAACTGTGGGAGAACCCCTCCCACCTTGTACTGTGGGATAACCCCACCCACCTTGTACTGTGAGATAACCCCGCCCCTCATACAGCAGCAGCATGAGAGCTGTGTCTGTGTCCATGCTGCTGTCATTATCCCCATGTATAAACCTTTATATCCCCCACAATGATTGTTGTACAAATGTGACATTTTCAGGTTACACAGGGGACCCCGAGAGCTGATACAAAACCTAATTTCAGCCACCCTAATATAACAAGTTGCCAGATACGGGGTCTCAAACATAAAATCCCAATAAGAATCAGGGATCTTCTCTCATTAAAGTGAAACTAAAGTAAAAATAACAAAACTTTTAGCGATATAATTAATAAAACTCTCCCCGGAACTCATGATGTGCGTTTCCCAGGAGGCTCTGCGCTCACATTCAGTCTTTATCGCCGTGGTGACAGAATGGGAGGGGCAAAGCATTATCTACCCTTCTTTATCAAAAATAGGTTGTGGTGATTGGCTATTCCAAGACCAGGGTCCCTAAATGGAGTTTGTATATTAGGGACCCCTGGGGGCCACTTCCATGACATTGAGTATTAGGGTTCTGCCAATTGTCTGCATGCTGTCTCACAAACTCTAATGCTGCGCTCAGCCTGGCGCTGAGGTGGCGCTGTGGTTACCCCTCCCCCATCCCATGGAACCCTGCTTGGGGGGGGCGCTCATCACCGCTCACTGCCGCCGGGAGCCAAATCTGCAGACATTGCGGTGCAAGGGATTGAGTGGCTGGTGGGGTGCCTGGTACACATAGCTGGACACTTACCTTCTCTGTGGGGGCCAATGGGAAACACTTATTGTCCACAACCCCCCCAATATAAAATGTTATACCCATCATATGATGCTACCCCACGTTCCCTGTAACATCTTGCTTGGACAATATTGGCCCCCCGGTCATCACAATTTGTACTTTATATAGAAGGATAAATAACGCTTTGCTTTTTCATGAAATGCCGTTCTTTAAAACACAAGAATGCAAAGCCCCTCCCCTTTTTTATTAGTGCCACGGCAGTAAGGACGGAATAGGAGCGCAGAGCCTCTGGGGATACGCATGCCATGAATCCCAAGAGGCTCCGACAGCAGGCATGAGCATGGGAGACATTTCTGTCACTGAAAGAAGAAAGATCTCACACATGAGAAGTAATGTCTGGATTTATTTTGACAATTCCTGCAGGTCCAGGGGATCCGTGGCCCCTTCAGTTTCACCCACCTCTCACTCCCCTGCTGCCAGCACCAGCTCTACTAAGTCATCGCCTCCTCAGCTTCCTGGTCCAGGTCATGTGACTCCAGGTAACCTGCCCCCACTACCCCAGAGGACGAGAGTGTATTGCAGACCTGCTCCCCCTGCTGGTGGAGATGTGAACTCCACCAACCTCTAGTCTCCAGGATCCCCTCTGATGATAGGATAGGATGCAGCAGGTCACATGGCTCCATCTGTCACATGACCTGCCCTTAAAAGAAAGTGAATGGCAACAGGAAGTTGCCTGAACATGGAGTTCCTTTGGCTCTGCTTCCAGGTTCCTGTTGTTTGTTTCTGTCGTTCCTGACTTTTCATGGAATCACCTCGGCTTGACCCTGACTACTCCTGATTGCTGCCTGCCCTGACCTCTGGCTTCCCTGGCTACTCTCTATCCTCGTTCTGGTACCATGTCTTATTAGGATTTTATGTTTGAGACCCCGTATCTGGCAACGTGGTATGTTCAGGGGGCTGAAATAAGGTTATCAGCTCTCGGGGTCCCCTGTGCACCCTGAAAATGTCACGTTGTACAACAATCAGTGTGGGAGATATGAAGGTTTATACATTGGGGGTAATTACACGTGTTGTTGTCCTAATGTTCAACCTGAATATGGCCGTTCCAACTTGGGTTGACCCGACTCAAATTTTTTTGGATTCGAAGTCCTTAATTCCGCCCTTCCACAATTCCTAGGGTCCTCCCCCATGATGCCTAGGGCCCTCCAATAACAGCAGGGATGCCCCCTTCATGTTTGTAGTCAGCCATTGGCCTCTATAAGGACGTGCCAGCATTTCCCACTCCTGGCAGAGATTTGCTGATAACATCACAACTTCCCTGTGCTGCTTTACTTAGACCGTGTCACACTCACACTATTACTCAGATTGTTGGATTGCATTGTATGTGTGCCGTCCTGAAATCTACTGTACTCAGATAGGAAGGAAGATGGATAGATGGATGGATAGATAGATAGATAGATAGATAGATAGATAGAGGGATAGATAGAGGGATAGATAGATAGAGGGATAGATAGATAGATAGATAGAGGGATAGATAGATAGATAGATAGATGGATGGATAGATGGATAGATAGAGGGATAGATAGATAGATGGATAGATAGATAGCCATCCCCCACAACGTCTACCCCATCATCCAATGTTTCTGTGGTTAGCATTAGCAGCATCCAACCTTCCATCCCCCAGATGCTGGAGCGCAAGAGGAAATATGGCCCAAATGACCCCAAAACAAAGCTAATCAATGCGGAAATTGCACAGCTGATTGCATCAGAGCTCCTCCCTTACCGGCTGGTGGACTCCAATGTGTTCCGTCACGCATTCCTCTGCGCAAACCCACAGTACGTTATGTCCAAGCGACAGTATTTTGCATGAACACGGGCTTTACTTGGTCGAGCAAGAATGGAGTGGCAAAATATATTTCCTATACAGCTCACTGGGTATCTTTGGTGGCAGCAGGGGAGGATGAAGCTGCAGCAAGGCCTGCATACCTACCTCCGCCTAGACCGCATCGCCATGCAATTTCCTCCTCAACCTCCACTCTTACCTCCATGTGACCTCCACTTCCACTCCCTTTGACTCGTGTGCCTCAACCTCTTCCTCCAGCACCTCCCATTCGGCAGCATCTGTTCAGCGCCAGCACCAACCTGCAGTTTGCTATTTCGGTGCACAATTCCGACGTTGCCACGCAGTCCTGAGGTTGCGAAGCCTGGGTTCCCTCAGCCACAGGGGCGTAGCCATTCTAAGTGCATTGCGGGAGCAGGAGGAGAAATGGCTAACTCCCAACAGACTTCAGCCAGGCAAGGTCGTGTGTGACAATGGGGCCAATCTGCTGGCAGCTCTGCGTTGTGGGAAACTCACACACATACCTTGCCTGGCTCACATCATGAACCTCATAGTACAGCGCTTCCTTCGGAATTACCCAGGGCTCCAGCCGCTGTTACTGAAGGCCAGAAAGTTATCAGCGCATTTCCACCGGTCATACACAGCCAGTGCCAGATTGGTGGAGTTACAGCGAAATCTAAACCTGCCAGTGCACCGGTTAGTTTGTGATGTGGCCACACGTTGGAACTCTACATTTTACATGCTGCAGCGGCTGTCTGAACAACAGAAAGCGGTGGTGGATTACTTGGCAGAGTCTGTTCGTTTCAGACGCATACCCACACTACCTTTCTTCAGCCCTGCGGAGTGGCTGCAAATTGAGGACTTGTGCACTGTATTGTCACCTATTGAAGAGGCCACCAGGATGATCAGCAGAGATCAGGCCTGTGTCAGTGGGAGCCAAACAACTGCTTTAAGCGGCATGGGTGGCAGCAGCAGTAGAGGTCGTCTAAGCCTAACTATGCAGGCTTTTTTTCAGCGGAAGCAAGCTGCCAGTCGTGCAGCAATTGCCAATGACACTGAGCAGCGGTACTCAGTCATGGTAAATGAATACATGAGCTCTGCATGGGACATCTGCAACCTGCAAAGCCAGGACCCACTGGGCTACTTGGTATCCAAGCTTGTGGCCGGAGCTGGCAGAACATGCCATTCAGATCCTTGCCTGCCCAGCAGCAAGTGTGTTATCTGAAAGAGCGTTCAGTGCAGCTGGGGGTGTAGTGAGTGAAAAACGGATTTGGCTCTCCGCAGAAAATGTTGAGCGAGCCACTTTTATTAAAATGAATAAGGCTTGGATCGGCAATGACTTCAACACCCGCTCTGCAGAGTGTACTGATTAGTCATCAACTGCTGCACGGCCTGCTGACACCTTGATGGGAAGGATCTCCCTCAGGGCCCTCTTCCTCTATCTACTTTGGGGCCCATATCACTTGTAACGGAGCTGTGTGATTCTTAAATATTTGTATTGTTTGTAGAGAAATACAGAAAATGTTCTGTCGGGCAGGCAGCAGCAGTAATAGCAGGAAGAGTAGGCAGTGGGCCCTGAGAAGTGTGGATGGCATTGTTACCTGGGTACTGGGAGGAAGAGGCGGTGGGCCCTGAGACGGAGCAAGGAGGACATTACAGGTTGAGGCCATCACCTATACGGACAGTGTGGAAGCTGTAGCTATTGGAGACATGAATGGATGTCCGAGATTCCAATCTGTCCCTACCTACTATGTAGCAAAACCACATGAAAGGGATTGGGCTTGGAAGAATCGGCGGGGAAAGAAGACCCTGTTGAGCTGGAGTCTGGTCTGGCATCTAGAGCTGGGCACTGGGCAGTGGGCTGGCACCTAGAGCTGGGGCAGAGTTCTTTATGTTCTATGGCCTAATGATGAAATTTTAGGGGGTGATAGTCAGTTGTCCCCAACTTGATCCTACATGTTTGGTTTTGTACATCTCTTGGTTCCAGAGAAATTGGGGTTCATAGTATGGAAGGGGACAGGGTAGTGTAGGATGACATTTCTAGTCTTGTGACAGGTAAGTATAAATTTGGGGGTTGCACCTCCTTGCCATAAAAGTGGCCCCAGGGGTCCAAATTTGTATGATTAATTTCAGGCTTCTTGACACACTTACTATTAAAACAGCAACCCCAATGTTCAATTTTCACTAGTACTGATAATTATGACCCCCATATTTTAAAATATGTTAAAGGTGGGGAGATGAAATTTGGGGTACTGCTATGAGAGTCCCCTGTGTACCCTGGAAATGTCAGGTTGGTAGGACATACTGATCAGGAGATCTGCAGGTTTATACTCGGAGAGATGTAGGGCAGCAAAATATGACACGCAGCATTCATACCCAGCTGTGACACTTTCCTGATGATGATGTAATTGTACACGCCCCTTTGTACACGCCCCTTTATACACGCCCCCTGCTATAGGCTGGGTGGGGTTCATATTTCTTCCCCTCCCCCTCTTCTCTGGCCAATAATGCTCCAAGGGATCCGGTATGATCAGATGAGGGGAAACTACAGGCTCACCGCCCCCATTATCAGCCAGTCCGGTCCCTTACTTTGGGAATATTCTGCTTTGAATATTAGGAGGGGCCCACATGTTTTATTTATTATAATGATGATTTTCTGTGAGTGACACGGATAGGACGAGGAGCGGCCATATATATGAGGGAGGAGGGGAGGAGTGATATTAGAGGGTCCCATAGAGAGATTATGGGGGTGAAAGTTTGTCTTCTATTTCCTCCGCTCATCTTTTATCATTTACAGGAAATGTGGAGATTTTATTGTCTCTGAAATGAATAGAAATGGATTTACTGATAATATTGATTTGGTGATCAGTTGTACTGATATTGTGTGATATAAAATATCCGGAGCTTTTATTCTATGGGTCCTCCGCCTTCACATAATATATGGGGTGTTGTCAGTCCCAGGGGATTCTGGGATCTCCCAGGGATGGTTATACCCCAATCTGTGTTATATGAGGGGAGAGCGGAGNGTACACTGCAATGTGACCTGACTGCTATCTGTATTCTGTGTGCAGGAATCTCTTGGGAGGAAATATTCACCCACCCGGGATCTGACCTTCTCCTCCCCATCAGACACAATCTCACCCTGAATGGTGCAGGAGGACAGAGCTGTGATGAGATTTCCTGGTACTATGGTGAATTATCCAGAGAACGAGGAGGTTATATAGCAGGATACGAGAATTGTATACTGACCACTGTGTCCAAATATTACCCCAATGTGAGGATATCAGAGAATGGAAGTCTGATCATACACAATGTGACTCTGGAGAATGACGGGATATACGGTGTGATTATATACAACTCTACAGGACACGTTATACAGAGAGATGATTACATCGTCCATGTAGCAGGTAAGTCCCATCCAATGGCCACCTACACTCCTAGCAGCGTCCTCCCCGCTCCGTGTCTTTATATACATACATTATATAGGAGCTGGGAGAGACGTATGTACAATCTGCCCCATCCTCACCATTCCCACCCAGA
>NC_092858.1:177214053-177216193 GCF_032062135.1 Pyxicephalus adspersus
TAAAATATGTAAATCCGGAGCTTTTATTCTATGGGTCCTCCGCCTTCACATAATATATGGGGTGTTGTCAGTCTCAGGGGATTCTGGGATCTCCCGGGGATGGTTATACCCCAATCTGTGTTATATGAGGGGAGAGCGGAGTGTACATTGCAATGTGACCTGACTGCTATCTGTATTCTGTGTGCAGGAAACTCTTGGGAGGAAATATTCACCCGACCGGGATCTGACCTTCTCCTCTCCAGCAGATACAATCTCACCCTGAATGATGCAGGAGGACAGAGATGTGATGGGTTTTCCTGGTACTATACAGAATTTTCCGGGAGCAGAAGAAGTTATATAGCAGGACACAAGAATTGTATACTGACCACTGTGTCCAAATATTACCCCAATGTGCGGATATCAGAGAATGGAAGTCTGATCATACACAATGTGACTCTGGAGAATGGCGGGGTATACAGTATGAATATACACAACTCTACAGGACACGTTATACAGAGAGATGATTACATCATCCATGTAGAAGGTAAGTCCCATCCAATGGCCACCTACACTCCTAGCAGCGTCCTCCCCGCTCCGTGTCTTTATATACATACATTATATAGGAGCTGGGAGAGACGTATGTACAATCTGCCCCATCCTCACCATTCCCACCCAGATCCCCAGTGCTCGGCCCTCCTGAGGTTGCTGTGACCTGAACTGTGCTGTGCCTTCTGCTCAGGGCCCCGAGTGTTAGATCTGACCAATGATTGGTGGAGGATCCCCAATACACCCACTGACAATGGGCCAATCTATAGACCTCGGGATTTCGGTGATCACAGTCAGGGGCTCTAATACAGTTTACTGGTATGGATCCTAGAGAGAATATTGATTTGGTGATCAGTTGTACTGATATTGTGTGATATAAAATATGTAAATCCGGAGCTTTTATTCTATGGGTCCTCCGCCTTCACATAATATATGGGGTGTTGTCAGTCCCAGGGGATTCTGGGATCTCCCGGGGATAGTTATACCCCAATCTGTGTTATATGAGGGGAGAGCGGAGCGTACACAGCAATGTGACCTGACTGCTATCTGTATTCTGTGTGCAGGAAATTCACCAGAGGAAATATTCACCCGGCCGGGATCTGACCTTCTCCTCCCCATCAGACACAATCTCGCCCTGATCCATACTTATAGAAGGAGATGTGATGGGTTTTCCTGGTACTATAGAGAATTATCCGGACTCCGAATAGGTCAGATAGCTGAACACAAGAATTGTATACTGAAAGAGTCCAAACATTTCCCCAATGTGAGGATATCAGAGAATGGAAGTCTGATCATACACAATGTGACTCCGGAGAATGGCGGAATATACAATAGGATTATATACAAATCTACAGGACATGTTATACAGAGAGATCATTACATCATCCATGTAGAAGGTAAGTCCCATCCAATGGCCACCTACACTCCTAGCAGGGACTTAAAGGGCCAGTAAATGTTCTTTACTTTGCCAACCGAACTGATGAATCTGAAACCAAAGCTGAACATTTCCCCTTAGGACAAACAGACGCATGTTCTAGCAAGTTGGACCAAGAGGACAACTATCAAAGCAGCCCTGTGTTTGCTGGTTTATTCACACAAGTGAATGATCTAAAAGTGTTGGGGGTATTAGATATTTCTTATATCATAGAGTATATTTAGGGCTGAAACAGGGATAACAGGAGAGCTGGGCCAGAAGAAGAGACCAAGACAAGGTCTGGAGGAAGTGATGGGGCCTAGAGGAGCTTAGAACAGAAGATTCTTGATTTGTGGATTTTCTGTCACATATAGATTAGGTCAGTGATTCCCAACCAGGGCTCCTCTAGAGGGCGCTAGGGGTTCCTCGGGCAATGAGCAGTTTGTGACTCTCAGGTCAGTAAAAGTGACCCCAATTATGTTTTTGGCTACCTGTAAGGGTGACATTCTTCCCAATGACCCCCACACTAATATACTGTGATCTGTGGATATAGGAATTATAGCCGGGGTTCCCCCACATAAAAAGATTGAGAAGAGCCGGAATAATCCGATTGTATGATTACATCCTATGTGTAATGGAAGATTTTTGTGTATTTTCCCATTTTCCATGCTTGTATGTCTCTGTGTATAATACTTTTTATTA
>NC_092858.1:177217912-177228924 GCF_032062135.1 Pyxicephalus adspersus
GGAGAGACAGAAACTCCGACTTCATTCTGATGGACACAGAGGAAATAATCCGGGCCAAATGTTATCAGTAATCTATGTGTATGGATAAATACTTTGCTTGTCACCTCCCAGAGGTGAGATAGGAAAGAGGGGCAATATGTAATATGGGGGTATTTGTAAAGGTTGGAGGGGTTTTGTTACAAGAGGTACTGACTCTCCATATGGGGTTAGGTGGAAGCTGTGGGTTATGTCTGTATTTACCTTCTATTAAAAATATCATCTCTATTTAATACGTTTATTTATAATTTCAGCCTCCAGCTATAAAAGATCTTAAATAGTATTATACAGACAAATATAAATAATCGTTTTCTTGTAGCACTCACACCTACCTCTCTTCCAGTCCTCCTGCCTCCTCTCCTGTCCAATCCTGGCTGCTAACGCAGTGACAAGATCAGCAAAGTTTGTGTCTAGATAATGCCACCAGTTGTCCCCTCCCTGCCACCTATAGGATGGTGAACTGGTTTTATGGACCCTGAAAATATTGGTTCCATGATGTTTGGGTTTGTTGAAATGGTCGTGACCTCCCACCATCCCTGGGTCTATAGGTGGGTGGGCAAGCAGGGGGTCCATAGGTAATTAGGTGAGCAGGAGGTGACCTCCCACCATCCCTGGGTCCATAGTGGAGCAGGGGGCACTGACACAGAAGCACTGACATGCTTGCCACCCTTAAGCAATAAACAAATCTCATGTTCTTTGAATAGCACAGAACTCCGGCATGTAGTACCATGGCTTCCATTTCTTCATTAGGCCAGAGAGGTATGTGGCTACTTTAGTTTGTCATACCTTACCAGTGTTCACCTGGCCGGGATACAGAACAAACACAACACCTCCGTCCCCAACCAATGTTACACTCCGGCACATTCCTCGTTCATTCCTCAAGTTAAATTGATCTTGCCATAGTTTCAGTTTCATTTGGAAAGCTGTTATGGTTTGAAACATTGTATTGATAAGTTGGGTTTTGTATATTTAACTCATTTAACTCCACTAGCAATGCTAAATCTGTAAGCCAGTTTTCATTGTCAAGTTCTGGCACAAGTTTTGCATTTGATACCATAAACGATTTGATTTCATGTCACAAATCATAAAACCTTTTTAACACTTGGCCTGGACTGAGCCATGTAACTTCAGCAAAGTAAATGATGTGGCCATAGTCTAACTTTTTAGCCTTTCCTTTAGTTCCACAATTCTGTCCTTACGACACATTCCTTGGTACACAGAATTCGGCAGCATGTTTTTGCATATTATGTCTTTTTAAATTATAGACAATGAAAACTTGCACAAATTCTCCACAAATAAGCAGAGCGCCTTACTGTTACCCCAACAATAAGTCCTCATCTGTCCACTTTTCCTCGAACATTCTTCCTTTATGCATAATGTTTCTGTTTTTGTGTTCTGTTTTCTCTGGAAATGGTGTGGAAGCCATGCTAGAAAACAATAGGGAGTAAATTTATTCTGCTGATTAGAAAGCGCGGCTGGCAATGAGTACGGCAGATCAGAGGGATCACTTAGGAATGCTTACCATTCATTGCATTACCATGTAATCCATTCTCTATACATGAAATGCTCTGTGTTCTGTTTTAGATAAAATAGTTCCTTCTCTCATTTCCTGAAGTTATTTCCTTATGCTATTGTGCCATTTCTGAAGCTATAAATGTAGTAGCTCTTTCTATCATTTCCTTTACATGGGTCCGACGTTGTTGTACTGTCTCTGAAGTTCTAGATGTAGTAGTTCTTTCTTTCATTTCCTGTACTGGGGTCTCACACTATTGTATTGTTTCTGAAGCTCTTTCTGCAGTAGCTCTAGTAGTCTATATTTGGATCATAGTGTTATCCTTCCAATACTAAGCTAAAATGTTGTGCAGTCCATGATCGTCTGGCTCTTTCTCTCATTTCATGTACCCAGGTCTCACGCTGTTGTACTGTCTTTAAAGCTCTAGATGTAGTAGCTCTTTTTCTCTTTTCCTGTACACGGGTCTCACGCTGTTGTACTGTTTCTGAAGCTCTAGATGTAGTAGCTCTTTCTCTCTTAGCCTGTACGCAGGTCTCATGCTGTTGTACTGTCTGTAAAGCTCTAGATGAAGAAGCTCTATCTCCGTTATCCTGTAGTCAGGACTCATGCTGTTGTGCTTATTCTGAAGCTCTAGATAAAATAGCTCTTTCTCCCATTTCATGAAGTTATTTCCTTACGCTATTGTGCTGTTTCTTAAGCTGTAGATGTAGTAGCTCTATCTCTCTTATACTGTAGTCAGGCCTCATGCTGTTGTACTGTTTCTGAAGCACTAGATGTAGTAGCTCTTTCTCGAATTTCCTGTACATGGGTCTCACGCTGTTGTACTGTCTCTGAAGCTCTAGATGTAGTAGCTCTTTCTTTCATTTCCTGTACTGGGCTCTCACACTGTTGTACTGTTTTTGAAGCTCTAGATGCAGTAGCTCTAGTAATCTTTTTTTGGATCATAGTGGTATCCTTCCAATACTAAGCTATAATGTTGTACAGTCCATGAACGTCTGGCTCTTTTTCTCATTTTGTGTACTCAGGTCTCACGCTGTTGTACTGTCTCTAAAGCTCTAGATGTAGTAGCTCTTTCTCTCTTTTCCTGTAGTCAGGCTTCATGCTGTTGTACTGTGCCTGAAGCACTAGATGCAGTAGCTCTTTCTCTCATTTCCTGTACTGGGGACCTATGCTATTATACTGTCTCTGAAGCTCTATCTGCAGTAGCTCCAGTAATCTTTATTTGGATCATAGTGGTATCCTTCCAATACTAAGCTAAAATGTTGTGCAGATAGAGCTTCTACATCTAGAGCTTCAGAGACAGTACAACAGCATGATGCCCGACTACAGGATAACAGATAGAGCTGCTATATCTAGAGCTATAGAGACAGTACAACAGCATGAGACCTGAGTACAGGATAAGAGAGAAAGAGCTACTACATCTAGAGCTTCAGAAACAGTACAACAGCGTGAGACCCATGTACAGGAAATAAGAGCAAAAAAGCTACTACATCTAGAGCTTTAGAGACAGTACAACAGCGTGAGACCTGAGTACACGAAATGAGAGAAAGAGCCAGACGATAGCTTAGAATTGGAAGGATACCACTATGATCCAAATAAAGATTAATAGAGCTACTGCATGTAGAGCTTCAAAAACAATACAACAGTGTGAGACCCCCATACAGGAAATGAAAGAAAGAGCTACTACATCTAGAGCTTCAGAGACAATACAACAGCATTAGACCCGTTTACAGGATAGGAGAGATAGAGCTACTATATCCAGAGCTATAGAGGCAGTACAACAGCATGAGACCTGAGTACAGGAAATTCGAGAAAGAGCTACTACATCTAGTGCTTCAGAGACAGTACAACAGCATGAGGCCTGACTACAGTATAAAAGATATAGAGCTACTACATCTAGAGCTTCAGAAAAAGCACAATAGCGTAAGGAAATAACTTCAGGAAATAGGAAAAAGAGCAATTTTATCTAGAGCTTCAGAATAACTACAACAGCATGAGACCTGACTACAGGATAACAGAGATAGAGCTACTACATCTAGAGCTTCAGAGACCGGTCAACAGCATGAGACTTGACTACAGGATAACAGAGATGGAGCTACTACATCTAGAGCTTCAGAGACAGTACAACAGTGTGAGACCTGTGTACAGGAAATGAGAGAAAGAGCTACTTCATCTAGAGCTTCAGAGACAGTACAGCAGTATGTGGTCTGACTACAGTATAAGATTGATAGAGCTACTACATCTAGAGCTTTAGAGACAGTACAAGAGCGTGAGACTCGTGTTCAGGAAACGAGAGAAAGAGCTACTACATCTAGAGCTTCAGAGACAGTACAGCAGCATGTGGCCTGACTACAGGATAACAGAGATAGAGCTACTACATCTAGAGCTTCAGAGACTACAGGATAACAGAGATAGAGCTACTACATCTAGAGCTTCAGAGACTGAACAACAGCATGAGGCCCGACTACAGGATAAGAGAGATAGCGCTACTATATCTACAGCTATAGAGAAAGTACAACAGCATGAGACCTGAGTACAGGATAGGAGAGGAAGAGCTACTACATCTAGATCTTCAGAAACAGCACAATACCGTAAGGAAATAACTTCAGGAAATGGGAGAAAGAGCTATTATAGCTAGAGCTTCACAATAAGTACAACAGCATGAGTCCTGACTACAAGATAAGAGAGATAGAGCTACTATATCTAGAGCTATAGAGAAAGTACAACAGCATGACACCTGAGTACAGGAAATGAGAAAAAAAGCTACTACATCTAGAGCTTTAGAGACAGTACAACAGCATGAAAATTCAGTACACGAAATGAGAAAAAGAACCAGACGATTACGGACTGCACAACATTTTAGCTTAGCATTAGAAGGATTCAACTGGGTTCCACATAAAGATTACTAGAGCTACCACGTCTAGAGCTTCAGAGACAGTACAACAGCGTGAGAGGCGTGTACAGGAAATGAAAGAAAGAGCTACTACATCTAGAGCTTCAGAGACAGTACAACAGCATGAGGCCTGATAAGAGGATAATAGAGATAGAGCTACTACATCTAGAGTTTCAGAAACAGTACAACAGCATGAGGCACGACTACAGGAAATTAGAGATAGCGGTACTACATCTAGATTTTCAGAAACAGTACAAAAGCTTGATGCACGACTACAGGATAACAGAGATACAGCTACTACATTTAGAGCTTCTGAGAAAGAACAACAGCATGAGGCCCGACTACAGGATAAGAGAGATGGAGCTACTACATGCAAAGCTTCAGAGACAGTACAACAGCGTGAGACAACCGAGTACACAAAACGAGAGAAAGAGCCAGATAATCACAGAATGCAAAACATTTTAGCTTAGTATTGGAAGGATAACACTATGATCCACATAAAGTCTACTACAGCCACTACATCTAGAGCTTTAGAAACTGTACAACAGTGTGAGACCCAGTACAGGAAATGAGAGAAAGAGCTACTACATCTAGAGCTTCAGAGACAATACAACAGCCTGGGGCCGGTAGACAGAAAATGAGAGAAAGAGCTACTCTATCTAGAGCTTCAGAGACAGTACAACAGCATAAGGCCTGACTACAGGATAACAGAGATAGAGCTGCTACATCCAGGGCTTCAGAGACAGTCCAACAGCATGAGGCCCGACTAAAAGATAGTACAACAGCATGAGACCCGTGTACAGGAAATAAAAGAAAGAGCTACTACATCTAGAGCTTTAGAGACAGAACAAAGACATGGGAGCCGAGTACACAAAATGAGAGAAAGAGCCAGACGATCACGGACTGTACAACATTTTAGGTTACGATTGGAAGGATTCCACTAGGATCCACATAAAGATTACTAGAGCTTCAGAAACAGTACAACAGCGTGAGACTCCAGGAAATGGGATAAAGAGCTATTTTATTTAGAGCTTCAGAATAAGTACAACAGCATGAGACCCGACAACAAGATAACAGAAATAGAGCTACTACATCTAGATCTTCAGAGACAGTACAAAAGCATGAGTCCCGACTACAGGATAAGAGAGGTAGAGCTACTACATCTAAAGTTTCAGAAACAGTACAACGGCGTGCTGTATGGCTACAGGAAATGAGAGCTAGAGCTACTACATCTAGAGTTTCAGAAACAGTACAAAAGCGTAAGGCAACATCTTCAGGAAATAAGAGAAAAAGCTATTTTATCTAGAGATTCAGAATAAGTACAACAGCGTGAAGCCCGACTACTGGATAACAGAGATAGAGCTACTACATCTAGAGCTTAGGAGACAGTACAACAGCATGAGACCTGACTACAGTATAAGAGAGAAAGAGCTACAAAGGCGTGAGTCCTGAGTATACAAAATGAGAGAAAGAGCCAGACGATCACGGACTGCACAACATTTTAGCTTAGTATTAGAAGGATACCACTATAATCCACATAAAGACTACTTGCGTCATGCAAGTGTTACCATCGAAAAAATAGAAATGGTTTGTAGTTACTGTGAAGCCAAGAAGTTAAAATCTAAGTCTCCTTGTATTTGCTGCAAAAAGGGAAAGTTAAACTCTGCCAACTTGAAAGACCCCTATAAGAACTTTGGAATTACACATCAGCAAATACAAATTAAAGGCATTTTCATAATAACATCAGAAAATTCAATTCAATGTTGGCAAATGACACCATTCAGCGCCACATTCGTTATTCAACATCCTGGATTTCCACCCACATTCACGGTGCAAGGGCACATTTACCATAAAGTGGGATCGCTACTTCCCCTGTCAAAACAACCAAGAAAATATCTACAACTATATTTCATTGAAAACAAACTAATAAAAACCATAGGCTCACCTACATCTCAGGAACAAAATATCAGATTGTCTTGAAGTTACAAAGATGTTTCATGAGCACAATGTTCTTATTTAAACATTTTAAACAGCATTGGAACATAAGCCATTCATTTCAGTTAATTTAATTTAATTGTACTTAAACTTTTAAAACCTGTAAAAAAACATTTCTTTAATTTAACACTTTAGCTTTCCTTGATTCGTTTTCCTATATAATATAAGATTGCAATAAATAAATACCCGGGCAACGCCGGGTAATCAGCTAGTAGTCGGATAAATATGAGATGGGATGGGGAGCAGGAAAAGGGGGAGAAGGGGAAGCAGTATGTAGGGAGGGAATAAGGGGGTAACAAAATGTGGGGGGGCAGAGACTGACAGAGACAGATTATGGAGATGACAACCTAATTGCCATTTCCTGTCTGGGTTCATCCAATGTTCCGGGTACATTTGCTGCTCTCTCTGTGGGGTTTTGGGGCATTTGGCTGCTGTAGTGACTCTCCTGGGACCAAACCTCCAGAATTTATTACCCATTGACCAAGATGTGCGGCTCCCGGTCCTGGACAGAAGCTCCCTTTCCCTGTAAGATTCCCCCTCCTATGTTGGCTCATTCATTTGTTGGAGGTTATTTTGTCTCCCCCATGTACAGGTCTTTGTATTCCTCAGTACACGGCATTGCTGGAAATACGCAGCCACATATGGGGCGACCATATTACCCCGCGTCTTCTGCTTCTCACCCCGTGTTCACGCCGTGTTCACCCCTCTCCTGTTTTTAGTTGCCTTGTGAATGTTTTAGATGTAAACCTGCAGCCCTCTCCCGAGATGTCCGTGTTCCTTGTTATAGAATCTATGTGGTGTATTGAATGTTTTCACACAGGATTCACCCAACATTTACCCAACATTTACCCACAATTTTACATTGGCTTTCTTTAGAAACTATATAAATTAGAAGTAGAAATGAGGGGGCTGAATTAAGATTTAGTTTCAGCTCTGTGGGGTCCCCTGTGTACCCTGAAAATGTCACGTTTGTACAACAATCAGTGTGGGGGATATAAAGGTTTATACATGGGGATAATGACAGCAGCATGGACACAGACACAGCTCTCATGCTGCTGCTGTATGAGGGGCGGAGTTATCTCACAGTATAAGGGGCGGGGTTATCCCACAGTAAAAGGTGGGCGTGGTTATCCCACAGTACCAGGTGGGTGGGGTTATCTCACAGTACAAGGTGGGCGGATTTATCTCACAGTACAAGGTGGGCGGGGTTATCCCACAGTACAAGGTGGGTGTGGTTATCTCACAGTACAATATGGGCGGGGTTAGCTCACAGTACAATGTGGGTGGGGTTAGCTCACAGTACAAGGTGGGTGGGGTTATCTCACAGTATACAGTGGGTGGGGCACAGCTGATCTCTCAGACCTATAGGACACGCCCACTCTTGGGGAGCTCACACTGAAGCAGAATCCCATAGAAAAAGATCAGTGGAAGATAAGAAAGATGAACTTTATTAGGTTTAGTCTACACGGACGTTTTCCCCAGCGTTTATCCTGAGGCTGTAAAGCCCATGTTTGTAATTCCTATGCATTCCAATAAGCTCATCTACTCTGCCATGTTTCCTTACGTTTATGAGCGTTATCTAGAACGTTGCTTGCAAGTTTTAAAACAATTAAAATGTGTGGTTAGCCCTGGAAAACGTCCAAAAACGAGGGTAAACCCTTCCAATGATTGCAATGGATCGTTTGCTCGCGCTTATAAGTCCTTTATACATAAACATGTTAAAAACGCAGCATAGCCATCAAAACAATCTACCCAATTACACATTGTTGGAGGCTTCTAGCACCTAAACCCCAACGTCTCTAGAATGGGGGGTACAAGTGAATAAAATTAGAGGTGCAAGTGGGGGTACACCTTTAGCTAACCCCCCCCTAAATGTAATCGTGGGGCCATCATGAGAACATAAAAACTGCCTATCAAAAAAATCTACCATTACACATTGCAGAAATTGGGGTTCAGGCGCTACAAGCCTCCAGCATTGTGTAACAGCGTAGATTTTTTTTCAGGTCGGTAGGACATACTGATCAGGGGATCTGGGGGTTTATACTCGGAGAGATGTAAGGCTGCAGAATATGACATGCAGCATTCCTACACAGCTGTGATACTTTCCTGATGATGTCATTGTACACGCCCCCTTTGTACACGCCCCCTGCTAGATTTATTTATTCAAACCCCTGCTATAGGCTGGGAGGGTTCATATTTCTTCCCCTCCCCCTCGTTTCTGGCCAATAATGCTCCAAGGCAACCATGGTCAGATGAGGGGAAACTACAGGCTCACCGCCCCCATTATCGTCCAGTCCCTTACTTTGGGAATATTCTGCTTTGAACATTAGGAGGGGCCCACATGTTTTATTTATTATAATGATGATTTTCTGTGAGTGACACGGATAGGACGAGGAGCGGCCATATATATGAGGGAGGAGCCTGCTCCGCTGCATCTCTTTGTTGTTCTCCCCATTGGCTTCCATTTCACCCTGAAGTCAAATTCATCTTCTGTGGTTTACCTTCAAATCCCTCCACAGCTCCTCCCCCATCTACCTACCTGATACACAAATCCCTCCATAGTTCTTGTCCCACTTACCTTTCTGACCTAGTAAAAAAAAAGTACTCCCCCCAGCCACTCTCTTTGCTCCTCTGATGACCTTCTAATGACTTCCTCACTCATAACCTCATCACACGCACGGCTCCAAGACTTCTCTAGAGCTGCCCCCACTCTCTGGAATGGTCTTTCTAGTTGGCTTGCTCCTACTTTCTGCACATTTAAAAAACCCCTCAAACTTGCCTACCCATCTTTTCTCTTTTAAAACCATCACTACTTCCTACCACTACATCCCCTCCTATTGGGTGTTAGTTCCCCCACCTCCTAGATTGTACGCTCCTCTGGGTAAGGCCATGTATCTGCCATGGATGTGTGTATCTCTGTGTGTATGGGTGCCTAGGAGCCTATGACTGCAGCCACACTGATCCAGCAGGCTAATAAACCCCCACAACCCATGGCCCACCAAAACAAAAGCCAACCCTCTTCAAACCTCAATTATATAACCACAAAATAATGTTTTGGCTAAATGGCCCATAGGCCTTTTATTATAACAATAAAATATTAAAAAAAAAAGAAATACACATTTTAATATAAACCATAAATGAAATAACAAATAAACATCATATATAACCCAAACCAATAAATAACATTTCTACCTTATAAAACATAAAATACCTTGCTGCAACAATTCAGCCTTACAGGTTGCTGGTCCTCGGGGGCCCCTACTGGTCTGCTTCACCACGATAAAAGCTATATATGCGATTGGTGCCCAGCTCGGGAACTACATTTACCTACCTATTAACCTACAGACCACCACCAAAATGTAACAATTGAACACAATGGGGACTCCACACCATCGATGGGTCCCCAATCCACCAGCACATTTACCTAAAATACCAGCACCCCCCGAGAACCTTCACCGCCCAACCCATCAATAGGGATGAGTGAGCGAGATTATTCAGTTCAATCTCACGGCAAATCGGGCCGCTCTCGCTTACCGAACATTTAAGCTAGAATGGCCTTGTGATTCCCCATAAGGTCATGTTCTCACCAGACAAACAAGGGGAAATGCAAGGGGAAGGAATGCCGACTATTTCCAGTGGGAATGGCGCGGCTGGGAGCGAATCATTTGCTCCAAGGACGCACAGCAAGGCCCAGCAGCACCAATCAGCAGAGATCTCAGAATTGGTATATATACAGGGAAGAAGGAAGGTTAGTCACTCCATCTTGTGTTCTGGCTGAGGGAGAGACGTGCACTGTGACAGGGACAGGTTAGGAGTCTTCTGTATATCTCGAAATATACAGATTGTGTAGTTTTTGCTGCAACGTCTTGCTGATTATCCAAAAAGGCAATAACATTTTTTCCTACTCTACAAAAAGAGATATTTCAGTCTGATACCTCTTGCAATCTATCCAAAAAGCCATAAAATGTCTGTCTGTTTCTAAAAATATACATATATTTCATTGTTTGATATCTCTTGCTATTTACCAGAGAAGACCGTTTGGTACAGGTGAATTTTTGCCCGACTAAGTAAAAGATGAGCGGTAGACGCAGGGGAAGTCGTGGTGTTGGGCGACCTGCCGCATCTGGCATGGGTCATACTCCCCGGGGGTCTATCACTGTAGGACAGCAGCAGCAAACTGTTGGAGGCAGCAGCACAAATTGTCAAACAGGTCTGAGATGTGTGCGGAGTACCAGTATGCTGGTAGATGTATTGAGAGGGCGGACTACAATCATACAGCCACGCCATGTGGAGAGTATTGTGCACTGGGTCACAGGGTAATTTGCCTAATTTTTCAGCTAAGTATTGTAAGATTGAGGGTTGGCATTCATGTCATCCACTTCATGATGCAAACTTGCAATATTGTCTACCTTCCTACCGCTTCCGGGACCACAGCAACAGTGCTGGAGCACAAAACATATCAGTCTGGCCCTTCTACGTTTATTCACAAATTTCAGATCACACACTTGCATTGCACACTTCGGGGTGGCATTGACAATGCGCTACACCCAGCTCTAGATGCCAGTTACCAATGCC
>NC_092858.1:177229983-177250655 GCF_032062135.1 Pyxicephalus adspersus
CTGCCTGCCATTACTCCATTCACAGAAATTGGACACTTCTGGGTGGCAATGACGATGCACTACACTTTGCCTGCCGTTTTCTGGAAAACCCCAAGGTCTTATGGAACTTTTGTATTTTTCCCTTGTTGCCACTGTTCTCCTTCACATACCTAGCAAATTCGGTGGCTCTAACATGTATAGGGGCCTGCCCGCTCATCCCTACCCATCAACCCAAACAAATAAAAAGGGTTCTCCTTGCCCTTCCTAAGCTACTGACCTCCCACTTCTTGTACCTGACCTTTTATCCACTTGCCCCCTCCTTCACCTCTGCCCAACTTTAAATGCCCTGCAGGCTGTGCTCCCTGTGCTATAGCATTGTGTCCCTGTGCTCAGTCTGTTCCTTGTCTATATGCCTCTTCTAAGCAATCATGGATCCCCATACATGACAATGGTTATACCCCAATCGGTGTTATATGAGGGGAGAGCGGCACTCTGCAATGTTACCTGACTGCTATCTGTATTCTGTGGAGGAGGGGACTAACCCCAATATCCGTGTATCTGTGATTGGAGGATCCCAGGGGAATTATTCTGCTTCCTCCAAAAACATTACAGCCATTGTGGAGTCACCGGGCCCCTGGAACATCACCTGTTCTGTGGAGAATGAGGTCAGCAAGTCAGAGATGAGCACAGCCGGGGTCACCTGTCCAGGTGAGGGGGATCAGCCACAATAAGGGTACATGTATGGGGGAGGGGTGGTAATAGTCACATGATCAGGCTGGGGACACTTTAAGACAGTTGGGGTTGGATGGTTGGAGGTGACACTCTCACATACACATCAATAGAAATCAGCATGAATAGAAAATGTCTTAGTTGGAATTAATATTTGTGTAAAGAAGAATTAAATGGCCCAGGATTGTAGCTGAATAATTATATACTGGCTCAGCCAATCCAGCAGTGGCCATTGATAGATATATAATAAAATGTAAACATATCAGCATGAGGACCCTCTTACCCCCTAATATCAAACCAGACCCTTTCATTGGCCTTAGAACCTTCCTGAATAGGCCGTGGGGCAGAAAACGTAAATATATAAGATATAAAAGCCCCATCCTCACAACAGGACCTCAGTGCTGGGAGTGTACAGAGTGCAGGGGTCAGGAGTAATGTTGGTATTCCAATTTGGGTTGTCTTCATATTCAACCTGAATATGGCAGCTTAAATTTGGATAAACCCAACCAAAAAACACGGGATTCTACGGTAAGGATATCTAGGTATGATGAATGGCATTATGGGTGGTCTCAGCTCAGTGATCGGACTACAGGTAATACCAGGATATCTAGGTATGATGAATGGCAGCTTACTGTTTATAGTGTTGTTCCAATGGTTGAATACACAACATCATGTGTTAGAGTGGATGTAAGATCTTATCACCCTTTGGCCAGTTTTACCATTGGTAATCCAGATTTGTTGCCAAATTTATGATATTGTAATTGGGATAACTTGTGGAACTCGAGTCCTCAGCGCTCTACCCATTATTCAAATTATTATTATTCTCCTCAAATAGGCCAACTTCCCAAAGCAATCCACGAATGGGTAAATGAGAGCTGTTATAGGATACATACTGTATACAAGACCTGTCCTGATTTAAAAAGTTAGGAGATTTCCAGATTCTGACTTCACCTTAACAGAGGGGGTTTTTGAAATTCGCTGATGTAAAATCATGAACAGACATCACCATGGGGCTATCTTTCTGGATACAACCTGCAATTACATAGTTTCAGAATAGAGAATGAACAGTGTACCTAGGAGAAATGACCAAATTGCCTCTGTAAAGGACTCTGCAGGTGTCATGTAGCTGTAGGATACTGAGGATTCCATGGAGTATAGGGGATTTCTAGAGGCACCCTTGCATCTATCTTCACTTTTATTGACTACATCAATAAACTCGCTCCCAGCATTGAAGTCTTGGAGAATTTATTAGGCAATCGGTAAATATTGTGCAGTGGGGTTATTAGTTGTACAACAATATATCCAGTAACTATAGGCCAATATCATTGGTGAATGTTGAATTCTGGCTAACTGACTTATTATACTCATTCCATCTCTGATAAATTTAGATCAAGTTGGATTCATCCCCGGTTGGGAGTCTAGAGACAATACCACCAAAGCTCTTAATCTGGCACAATGGGCTAAGAAATGGCTTTATTTCAACACCTGTTTCAATTAATAACAGCACCAGACCGCTCACTGTCCCCCTTGATTTCTGTCTTAGCACTGGAACCCCTTTTGAATCAAATTAGAGAGAATAATGAGACCTCAGGCTTGTGTATAGGTAACAAAGACGATAAACTAAGTGCATTCGCAGATGATATTCTTCTTACACTTAATCATCATATGTCCTCCATTCCTGCACTACTTAAAACACTAGAATCATTCCAATACATCTCCTATTTTAAAATCAATTACTCAAAATCCTCAGCTTATATTATTTTGCTGCCCTCACAAGAAGTGAGAGAATGTCAAACAAAGTTCCCATTCACGTGGCAAAAAAAATCTTTTACTTATCTAGACATTTAAATTTTGTAGATGTTCTTGAATAGATGGTATTCACAAATGCAGCAGCTGTGTCTGTATTTTGAATACTGTTTGCCATCTTTTGTCTAGACGTGTAGCATGGCAGGGTAGGTCATTTAAACACGTTCTGTCCGCCATAAGGGGAGTTTGGACCCATTCAGTTGTAGAGCCTTGGCGAACCTGTAAGATTTGAGACAACGGTACAATCTGTGTACTCCTAATATCTAGTCTGAAGGACTTTCAGTCCAATTGTGGAAGACCGACTTTGTGTGCTTATTGAACCTTACGAGGTGTTGGAAGACCCAGTATATCTGCTATGTTTTTAGGGAAAATATTGTCCAATGTGCTTGGTTGGTAGGTTTCCAGAAGATCTATTATGCATGGGTTGTTCCTACAAGTTTTCTAGATTAACAATCTTATCTACCAATCTATGTACCTGTTTATATGCTATATGAATTGTGCAGGTTAGCAAAGTTCTACAACTGGGCTACCTTGGCTTCTGCCTCGGTCATTCACTGTGCCTGTTGCAGGAGCCTGGGTCCCCTTAAAGATAGCCGTACTTACAGAATCCTGTATAGTGTGCTTCTGAGGAAGGAATGTATCCCTCCATAATGGGGCTTTTAAAGCTTTCTTGCTAAGTTACCTGCTTACAAATATTGGTCATCCTGAGGGAGCTAAGGCCTGTTTGGTCTTTTTTCCCTTTGTGCATAGCATTGCTGCTTTAAGATTCATCCAATGAATGCTGTAAATGATTAGGATAACCCGATGTTGTATGCAGTAAGTTTCATGCCATCAATCTGTGTTTGTTTCTTTTTTTCCTTGTGGTTTATCTCTTTCCTAGCACAGCTACAGCATCGGGTCCCAGACCTGTGTTACATTGCCATGATGAATTGGTTACACATTTAGGAAAGATGTTTCATTTATTTCTAACCTATTCTGTAGCTATTGGCCATCACTTTATTTATTCATTTTCCTGGCACCTTTGTAGTAAAGAAGCCTTTAAATGAAGCCCTTGAGGAAAGCTTCTGAATCTCTGCCTGGCACACAGCCTTTCTATCCCAAACATCATGCTTTGCTTCTCCAATTCATTCTAATGAACGTTTTTGACAAAATTTGGAAACATGGGAGATGATTCACCAGGAACCTGTGGAGCAAATTTGAAGACACCATTTGAACTACTTATTAGTATTCAAAATCACCCATACATTATACCAATAATGTTTTGATATATGTATTTTATGTTTGTAAATATATAATGTAAGGTTTTCTATTGTGGTACATCTACCAATTTTTGCAAAAAATAATTTCTATGAGTGATCAGTAGCCCAGGTTCTGGGGCCACCCTAAGTGAGGATCACAGTCATTCAGTGAAGTACCTGTTCTAATGAATGGGGGCATGGAATACACTGAGACTAGATAGAAGGCCCAGACCGGTAGCATGTAACGGGTAATTACTGAGACCAGAGAACAATACTCTGCGAGCTCATCCTATAGAGGTGAAGGAAAATACATCTAACCTAGATATTTACATATTTATATATACATAGCCTGAACATGAAGTTCATCAACAATAACACGTGACAAGCCTTGTTAGGCCTACAGTTTTATTCTTTTTCATTTTTTAAATTCCAGTAAAATTATATCCAGAAAAGAGTGATATATGACAATGTGTATTTTGTCATGGAATATACATATGACTCCATAGTAAATATCATTTGTAATAGCATTTATTCATATTGAACATAAACACCAGAAAGCAGTATAAGTCTGACTAAATTATCCATAAATATATTGCATTTTATATTTGAATGTTTCAGCATTTATTTACCCGCTACTGGCCTTTCACGTGTCAGTGATCCCCATGTTGTAGCCATTTCTTCCTCTCCATATTTCTCGATGTGATGGGAATTAGCCATGCTGCTGGGATTTCATACTTCCTCTTGACCTTGCAGCCAGTAGGCCGATCCTTATCACTGACAACCTGACTCTGAAGAGACCAAAGAACAGCTGCTGCGTCATGCTTGGGTGCTACGGCTTGTACAAATGTAGTACGAGAAGGGCCACGGCGCAGAGTTTAAGCAGTAACCAGGGCTTCTCCGGAGCCTTTTTTGTCTTTTGGAAATACATTGGAATCAGTGTAGCCCAGAAAGGGCACCTGGGGGGAGATGAAACAAGCACTTTTCAGCCTTTGCATATAGTCCGTTGTCTCTATTGTAGGACTAATCGAACATGCAGTCTGTGGGTAGGAAGTCAGGGGAACAACTCAGGATGTCATCCAAGTAAACTACAACATAGATGTATAGCAGGTCACTAATACCATCTTTCACAAAGTGTTGGTAATCACCCGGAGCATTACAGAGACGAAAGGGCATCACAAGATACTTGTAATGCCCATCTCTGGTATTAACTCTGTCTTCCATTCATCCCGCTCCCTAATCCGATTTAGGTTACCCTGTTGTCAGGTCACTTCCTTAAGAAGGGAAGATGGGCGTGGATAAAGTGAGCCGCACACATCAATCTCACCAGCAGAGGGAGTGCTGTTGCTGGGATGGTCGCAGATGTTATTTAAATGTTGGCCAGCAGAGGGAGCACATCTGCGGAATACTCTGGTTCTCTCAGGCAAGGGAGCAGCAACTGACTTGGAGCAATTTACCTTTAATTAGGTTTTTATTGAGGTTTTTATGTGCAGCACAATGATGATGTCACTGCTATTTTTGCAGGGTAAAATCTGGGTTTGTAACTGTAATCTGTTTAGCTAGACTGGGGCAGTGCTCATTATAGTGTTGATAGTTCATATTATATTCGTTATAAATAAGTCTTTTACATTTTGGTTCGATTTGTCCTCTTCTTAAACTCACAATGTACGCATGCTTCTTCAAATATGTAACAGTTTATTCCCAAATATTAGTCTTTTTCATAGAGTTTAGATCTTGACATGCCCATTAAGGTCCCAGTATACACAAGCTTCTTTTCATCTATAACTTGAATTTTAGAGAATAGAACTTTGCACACTCTAGCTCCAAAATCAATATCTTCCGAAGTGTCTTCTGTGGCAGCTTTCACAAATCCCTATAACAGTCAAGGGAGTCCTTCACAATCACGCTTCTTGAGGAATCATGACGCACTTCACAGGAAACCTTTGAGACATTTTTTTTTTGGTGATCTGGGAGCTCCATGATGCTAATTAAGGCATAAGTTTTAGCTTTTTCTGAAAGGAATGGTCCTGTAGTAATTATTCCTGGAGTAGACAATCCATCTAACTTCCATGTAACCTTAATGACTGATGGATAAAATCCGGTTACCGAACAAGCAAGGTAGAGGGGATGAGAGTCTGTCGGAGATACCCAGCTACTCATGAGAGATACAGAAGGTGCCTGGACATCTTCACCTGCAAAGGTGTAATATGTCAATTAAAGACTAAATCTATAACAAAAATAGTTATTCAGTGTAAAAATCCAAAAATAGCATTACAAATATGCAGTTTAGGTATCTACATGTTAAAGTAAACTTTTATACAATAGTAAAAAATGCGATATACGATGCAAACTGTCAACGGCATTAGCACAGCACTGTTTGTTTTGTGTCCCCATGTTACATAATTTCCTTATCTGCAGATCCTGTCCATGAATCTGTTATTTTTAGTACTCCTGTAACAGGTAAAGTTG
Source organism: Pyxicephalus adspersus (assembly GCF_032062135.1). Classification (NCBI taxonomy): domain Eukaryota; kingdom Metazoa; phylum Chordata; class Amphibia; order Anura; family Pyxicephalidae; genus Pyxicephalus; species Pyxicephalus adspersus. The sequence continues at coordinate 177,236,202 of NC_092858.1, forward strand.
TCCAGTAAAAGTGTCAGGTAAAGGTACAGAAGATCCCAGGAGCAGAGATGAATCAAGCAGCAAAGCTATTTACTGCAGCAGATTAGATGAAAGCACATGGTGGGTGACAACCATTCTGCAGAACTCGGGTCTTGTGGTCCCACTATTATTACAAGACTTAGCAGAATCAACAGCAATTTATCAAACATTTACTTACACCAATAAAAATAAATCCAGATACAACTAAATGTCCACACATGTGAAATATGTAACATTTATATAACATTAATACTGTGCTGCCTATTTTCTTCTTTTAACTTTTGGCTTTGGCTACAGGAGGCTTATCAGTGACAGACAGCAGTAGTCTTGTATTGATTACTGGACAGCAAGTCAGCTATATTTCACTACTTACCCCTTGCTTTTAGTCCATATTTGCAGAAATTGTTTATGATATATAGTATTAGAATTCAGTGATGTTTCCTTAATAACATTACAATATATACATATATATATATTGTGACACCAAGGCAGGATTGGAGGTGGAAGGGCAGATATATTTGCCCAAGATTCCTCTTCTGTGTGAAGTAGCAGGTGAAAGACTCTCATCTGTGGGATAATTAATGAAAGAAACACTGAGGGCTCATCAGGATTTTCTTTTCCCCAGCCAATCACAGAGCACTAGAGGTGAATGAATGGGGAGACTTGTCCCCATTTAGCCTCTAGAGTCTGGGGATCCCACACTGACAGGAGAATTCCCAAAAATATTCAAGAGAAACAAGAGAGAATAGTGAAACTAGATAGAGAACCCAGGACTCCTATCCAAGACTGTCAGCTCTGCTCCCCTGATTGCTCTTGCAGTTCTACACAGTCCAGAAAAATAACCCAAAATTTCTCCCCATTAACTTTAATGGTGTTTGATTCGATGTTCGATCACCAGAACAATATCCCCTTATGCAATCGAATAGCTGTCGACAAATACTGAGATATTCGACCAACACTACTCTCTAGTGATATCCAAATTTTTGCTTTGCAAATTTAGCCTATTTTCCGTTTTTCCTATTACCCATGATTACAATTAAGCAAGATGTATGTTCGATTATGTGTTAATTTGTAATTGTATAACAAACAAATAAACGCCTTTACAGATCAAGTTATTAGAGCAGTGTTTTTCAACCATTTTTGAGCCACGGCCAAGTGGATGGCACTGTCATTGCCATGGCAGAGGATGTAAGTGGGTGGACTCTCAGGCAGCTGTTTAAACCATTGAATACCTAGATTCTCAATCTCCTCGTCGTCCACAAAACAGCCCAGAGTGGCTGAATTTCCTTCAGCAACTGAAATGTGTTCATATTGGTTGACTGTCAGCTGGGAGGAGCCTTTAATGCAAAAATATGTAAGGTCGTTATACGATAAATGCCAGTTAAACACAACACACATGGATATGACTATTTTTGCTGCATAATAATTGTCACCACCTTCCCTATACTGTTGTCTTACTGAATTCTGCCACAGAGGCTGATAATAATGACTCCGCCAATAATGACCTCCCAATAATCAGGACTTCCAAATCCCTCTCATAATTACAGGCTATTATCCGTTATTGGGTTAGACACAGAGAGGCCATCAATGACGCTTCCATACTTTTTGTATGGCTGCCTTTTTTTGGTTGGACTTGAGGAGAATGTAACCTGTGCTAATTATTGTGGGTAAGCTTGTGACATAACTGGCAACAATGTACAAAATACTGTTACGCTTTTTAAGCAATGTGGCGAAGGTAGGTCCAGAATTCTTTCACTGCTTCATTCCCTGAAGCCTCCATATTTGCCACCTAGTCCTCCAGATTGGGCTGCATTTGATAACGTGACTCCTGTACGTGGGCGCTATTCTTGGTGCTGCAAGGAAGGCCAACAGAATCCGGGGAAAAATGTTTTTTTGGCAAAATAGGCTTTTCTAGTCTATTCTGACAAAAACCTTCTACCTCCCAATAACTTTTTTATTTTTTGGGTTTAGTTCTGGTTTAACATTGCTGTCCCTGACTGTGTTATCAGAGAGAGACAGGAAATGGGACAATGCTGGAAAACACAGACAGTAAAATATTCTGACATTCTAACAGTCCCCCATGGTAAAGAAATAAAGTATTTTCTCAACACTCTCAAGCACTGGAGAGGACTGGTAACTTTTAACATAGGGAGCGCACAGCTGATTCATACAAAGTGGGCCAGGTTACCCTACTGGTTGGGGGGCAAAAGTTATTTGCACTGGCCCATGACTAATGCTCTCTGTCTACTCCTGGATAATGTTCTTAATCTTCTGCTTGACTATCATTTTATCCTTACATTCCCATATAAAGATGAATGCAGTTATCCTTTCATTTCAGAAACTAGTCATTAGATATTCATTTGGCACTGCCACCCAAGTGGATTCTCTATAGGAGAAAATCCCAAAGACATAGAGGGCACAAATATGCACAATAGGCACCAAAAGGCAGAGCGGCTTCTATAGACCCTGCTGCCATTGCCAAATGCCACCATAAGATCGTACACGGGGTAGGTACTAGCACCCAATGGTCAGACCTCGGCATATAGATCGCTGCTTCTACACGGAGAGCTGGGGCCCTTCTGTGCGCCATGTTGGCGGGGGTATGCAATGGAAGATTCATGACTGGCAGAGCCCAGAGTTCCCCCCTATCATCATCCTATACCAGATATACACCAAATAAAACCATAGAGCACCACTGGTGGGTTCAAGGGTCTATAAATCCATTTTATTAGCAATAGCCATGCTTCATATAATTATAGAAATAGAATGTACACAATAATATACCCAACACTTACCAATCACCTGATAATAATAACTACATGAATACTTCCCCATATAAACTACAGGAGCCTTCATCTCATTGTTACATCCTTCCACCAACTATGACCTCGTCACCCCACATCTCCTATTACACCGCACCTAAGGGGGGCCCCCAATTCCTGCAACACAACTCCACCAAGACTTCCCTTGAGGACCTGTAACCAAACACCATACAACCCATACCCAATGCCCCCAGGAAGGGTGGGCAAGTAACTTTTTTTCTATAGATAAACTTATTTACCTCCATACCTAACCCTTCATAACCTCTCACTTCCCGTCCGGGCCACACATCTCACCCCAATAAACCATTTACCCCATCCTGGCTGTCTCCCGGAGCCCCCCCATAGTGCCCACTTGTCTAATCTTTAATAACATCCTAAAAATGGATGGGGGATAAATACATAGAGATATCCAAACATAAATTATACTTCCATACCTCTTCCAGGGCACAGAAGAGCCCACAGGAGGAGGACACGGAGGGGACACATTGCTGCAGGCGGAGTGTCTCTGATCTGTTTAGTTATATAATGATCTCAGACAGGAAGATTCATCCGCAATAAGAGATTTGTGTTTCCTCCTCTCACACAAACTGTCAGAGCCATGGAGGGGCAAATCAGACAAAATGAATATTTCAGTGTTTGGTAAAGCCCCATCGCATGGTGATACCACCGCTGGCATTATGGGAGGCTTCCACCATCCTCAGGGGACACAAGGAGCAGAATATTTGTATGTTTGTGATTTGTTTCATCTTTCCCCATACAAATAACAGAACATATCCGCTGTACGGTTCTTTCTTGATTAGTTCACAACCCTAATGTCACCTCCATGTTCCTCATACTAAAGGGGTGACAAATGGAAAAGAATCTCATTCCTTTCTCCACTTTACAATCTGCGGAGTCCTGAGAAAGTAAGAACACATGGCTGCACCACAGGCACCAGGAGGTGCTTAGAGATTGCAATGTATCTGAATCCTACGAGAGACAGATTGCAGCATTATTTTTATTATTACTTGCTGTAAGTCTAGAAAGTCACCCCCCCCCCCATTAGGAAAACAGTTCACATTATGAAGTGCGTGTCATGAACATTTCTGCAATGGGCCAAGCATTGAAGGGAAGACAATTTGTAGGTGACAAGTAAATGTGGTGTGAGATCTCATTCTCCTCCAACTACAAACCTCATCCTCCTCCTAGGTCGGTGAGAAAACAACGTGTGTGATTCAAAGTGGATGAATTTTGATGATTTTGGTCCCAGGGCTGATGCTGAAATGATAATAATGAAATAAAAAGTAAGGAGGTCACTCTGTACTGCTGGCGGGACCAAGAGATATCCCAATATTCCCTGGACGTCCTGCTATGCACTTGTAGTCCAATGAAAGTCAGCAAGACCACCTCCTGGCTCCTCTCCTTCTCCTCCATATACAGCAAAGTTCTTAAATTGTCTTTAAGGCCGTCTGAAGCGGAAAGCATTTTATTCTGTTCCTGGAGATTTTATTATGTGTTGCTAAGTCTCAGCTTTAACACTAAGAGTGTTTTCTGTGCCGTGAATGGTAAAACAATCATATTTGGAAGACACATATCTCAGTGAGTACGGTGTATACATCAATATTTCGTATTGTCCAAACTTTAAGGAGTTCTAAGGAGCTGTTTGTATTCCCCCTTTCATCTCCACCCCTAAAAATAAAATACTATTAGGTAGTGTTGGTCACTATTCCATCAAATAAACCGATATTGTTCAGGCGATCGAACGTTGAATTCGAACACCATTAAAGTCAATTGGGGGAAAATTCAGGTTATTTTTTCGGGACTGTGTGGAGCTTCTACACCCTCAAATACATTTAAAAACACGTGTCCGTTTTTGGACGTTTTCCAGGGCTAACCACACATTTTATTGTTTTAAAACTTGCAAGCAACGTTCTAGATAACGCTCATAAACGTAAGGAAACATGGCAGAGTAGATGAGCTTATTGGAATGCATAGGAATTACAAACATGGGCTTTTCCAGCCTCAGGATAAACGCTGGGGAAAACGTCCATGTAGACTAAACCTAATAAAGTTCATCTTTCTTATCTTCCACGGATTGGGCGTGTACATCACAAGGAGTTGTTTCTGTGTGCGCATCTCCTATCTTCTATTGGATTCTGCTTCAGTGTGATCTCCCCGACAGTAAGCGTGTCCTATAGGCCCCAGAGATCAGCTGTGCCCTGCCCACTCCTTGTTCAGGCAACTTCCTGTTGCCAGTCACTTCCTTTTAAGGGCAGGTCATGTGATTGATTGAAGCCATGTGACCTTCTGCATCCTATCCTATCACCAGAGGGGGTCCTGGAGACTAGAGGTTGGTGGAGTTCACATCTCCACCAGCAGGGGGAGCAGGTCTGCAATACACTCTAGTCCTCTGGGGTAGTGGGACAGCTGACCTGGAGTCACATGACCAGGAAGCTGAGGAGGTGATGACTTAGCAGAGCTGGTGCTGGCAGCAGGGGAGTGAGAGGTGGGTGTGATATTGTAGAAAATATTGGGTCTGGATCTCCCCTTAAAGAGTCCTTTTTCCTGGGTAAGATCTATCCTGAAGGTTAACCCTTTGTTCTCCCCTTTAAGTAACAATAGGGATCTTGCTTTGTATCAGCTTGCAGTTGATAAATGTCGGCAGACGATGTGTCTTCAGCTTCGTAAGAGTTGGAATCTTGTGTGCCAAGGCGTCAAAAACCTCAGAGAGTCGCAGACTGAACGTCCCTGATATATATTATAAACACATTGATCCTAAACCTTTATATTTCCAATATAGCGTTCTGTATAAAGTAATAGAGACCAAGAACTGATCTCCTAGACCCGAGGAAACCATTCCAACATGTCCTGGTGAAGCCTTGGACATATCTCGTTTGGGAACTCCGCATTTTGTATCATAAAACCTGTACTCATGAAGATAATAATAATGGCTATCATAGGGGCGTGGGTCGGGTCTACAGAGCAACATAACCCATGTGGGCACTGCCCCTCAGACTGCCCCTCAGACTGCCCCTCAGACTGCTCCTCAGTTACGTATTACGAGGGTAGGATTATCTGATAATATTCTGCTATCACTCTGTCTGCACATAGAGGTCAGGGAGATGGATCTGGAGGGGCTGTGGTCAGTCTGGGTCTAATATCCAATCAGAGGAGCCTATTGGCCGAGGACCTGTCCCCTCCGACCTATGAACATTGGAGTATTGGGATGTTCCCTCCCCCACACATAGGGATGAGCAGATCATTAAATGGTATTGTATTGTGTCACATTATTCACAAATTTCAGATCACACACTTGCATTGCACACTTCGGGGTGGCATTGACAATGCGCTACACCCAGCTCTAGATGCCAGTTACCAATGCCATACCTGCTCCGTCTCAATTCCTGTATTTTACATTGACTTGCTATTGCCTCATGACTCATGGAAGGGATGCTGGCACCTACCCTGGCTGAGCACATGTTCTCATCTCTGCCCCTGTACTTCCTGCATTTCCTTATACCCTGGTGGTCACTATCAGGGTCAGGAAACACTTGTACAACTTTATTTGCATTTTACAAAGTTACAGCTAGCAGACAGTCAATGGCAGTCCCCTACACAGCAATGTCTCCAATAGCTAGAGCTTCTTATAGGTGATTGCCCCAACCTTTTTCTCCTTTTGTCTGTTCATTCACAACAGCAACAATAAGGGGTAGGGGGGCAGAAAAGATGGACGGAGTGAGTTTCAAAAGAGGTGAAAATAAGGGAGGGCTGGGTAGGGAGGACTCTGTATGTACAGTTAGGTGAGAGAAGGAGACCCACACCACCCCGTACCTTATTGCCAGGTCTAGGGGTAAGTGTGTATTCTCTCCCAGCTTGTTGCTGCGGCCTGTGTTGGACTATGGCCGCCATTACTGACCCCCCATTCTGCTACTTTGCCCCCTGGTTGTGGCACCCCAAGTCTGAATGAATGTGTTCCTTGGCATTGATTTATGGAGCCGGGAGGCGGGGGGATCCCTTAGCAGTCATATTAATCACTTCCAGGTCATATAGACGTGGCTTTGTATGTGACACTCCGTACAATAACTAAACCCGGAATGTTATGCTGGCCATAGAAAGATTTTCATTTCCATATTTCTGCCCTAGGATTGAAACCCCCACAAGGGAAAGTTTTTATTCACCCTTTTATATTATTCACATTTGCTAAATTATCTCCCTAACTCATTTTTGAGTTCTACGTGTAACAAATTCTCCAATCACGCCCCTTTGTTTTTCTAGGATTCTTTTTATTATATTTGGTTTGCTCTAGGAGATTTTCTCCTCTTTCCTGTGGGAAATGTTTACTTGAATAAAAGATGTAGGCTTGAAAACCCACTTTGAATTCTGTGAAATAATTTTCCAAATAGTAAAAGAGACGAGATACTTTCTTCCTTCTTAGCGATGGACCTGGTTGAATCAACTATACATGGAATGCCAACCGGTCTGCTTTTATCATAGGGGCCCGCAGTCAATTTAGAGGATCAGCCAGGCAGTTTGTAACTAGCAAAGGGCAGGGGCATTTGTGGACAGGGCACTCCATTGAACAATACAAAGTTCCCCAATATTCATTTCAGATAGTTAGCACAAAAAGCTCATTAAAGCATTTCAACATTTATATTGCATAACACAGCAAATCTAAACTTCTGACCTGGGACACACATATTGCAACAATAAATCGGAGCTCTTTAGTTGACAGCTTGCTGACTGGATTGGGTTCCAGTGATTTTTAGTGTTTGCTATTAGAGACTTAGGCATTATTATCAACCTGAGAATGCATCTCATATAATATGCCTATTGAGGAATTCAAGAATTTACTCCCAAATTTAAAAAGGTCTTTGATTTAAACAAAATGATCAGTATCTCACCTGTGGCTCCAATCGGAAAGTTTGGTCAGCTCCGGTGGCATCCCCGGGTCTTGTGTCCGGTTGCAAATGTACCATACTGTACACTGGTATTTGCTATTTCAATATACAACATATCCATATTATTGTCCCTCAAAGGGGCTCACAATATATAATTAATATTTCGCTTTCATAGTCATTACCAAAGTCTAAGGCCATTTTTGTTTTTTGAGATGGGGAGGAAACCCCAAACAAACCGGTGGACCCGGGCTGCTTGAGTCAGATTGCCGCTGGATTGGTGAACTTACTAACTTCAGCTTGTTCATACTTCTAAATAATAATGTCATTTTGGATTTTATTAAGAACAACTGGATTTCCATGTCGGTCTGTGTGGCAAAGGCTCCTAAGGCTCCAAAGTCCATTGTGGCCAGATTTATCCTATGTGCTTTAATTCCATCTTAAAAGTGATTTAAATACCTTTGGGGCTCAATTGGCCGCTGTCCACTCTTGAGCCAGGGATCCGAAAGCTATGTATTTTTAAAGCTTCATTAATATATCAGTACTCTTGCTGTCCTTCTCAGTTCTCCTAATGAAGCAGATTTATTCGAAAAGTGTCGAGAGAGAGAGATCAGGGGTGAATAAATAGAAGGCAATGGGCTTATAGATTATAGAGAGCAATGTCCGGAGTAAATCAGTGATGTTCAATTGTTTTTTTATTGTTTAAGGAAAAAACCTTTTTGTGAATGTTGTCATGGTTTTAAAAATAATGTCTAGATAAATTAACAAATCCAGTTTTAGATTCTATCAAGAAATGTATTTGTTCTTTTTTCTTGTTTGTTTTAGCACCCTAAATGTCCCTCTACGTGAAACACTCTACAATGTTTTTTTGTCATCTAAATTTAAATTTTTGGAATGAAGTGTCTTAAATCAATGATGAGAAATGGGCCTAAACTAATTCAATTTTAAAAAATCACATTTTCTATAATCAATTATAATTCAATAATAGCGCTAACACCTTTCCTCGTAATTTATCATTAAACAACTAGAAAAGAATACAGAAATTTTAATAAAACTCTCAGATAAAGAAGAAAATGTAGTCATCATAAATACAATACAATATAAAGAAATGTGTTATATAGAAAAGCTCTATCTCTGAGAAAAGGATTGGCTGAGAGTCATTAAAAGGAAAAGATAAATCTCCAATATACCACATAATAAAAGTTCATTTACATGGGACACGTGTAAAGAGTGTAACTGGATTTATAATACTTTGAAATCATCATTCCATCTAACGCAAACCTTAACTTGATTATCTTGTTGGAATACTAAAGGAGCGATCTAATTAACATTTTGTAGTTGTGGTAGCTAAAATATTGGGAAAACAAAAATCGAATGAAACAAAACGTATATATATTTCCATGTTTATCTTATGAAAGATGGACAAATAACTACCCCTTTAGGCTACCACATGGAGGATAAGAACTTTAACACAGATGAAATAAGATTTATGGTGCTTGAAGGAATTTCTTTAGATTTCAGAGGGGGTCATTTGGACAAATTTCTATTGAAAAAGGAAACAGAATGGCTTTTTAAATTAAAAGCTACAACATATCCTGCTCTGAATAAGATACTTTGCTTTAAAACTTTTTGTGAAAGATCTATATCTCTTTTTTTATATTGTGTGTGTTAAGGCATCACTTTGGGATAGGAAAGGAGTAGAGAGGTGCAGAAAGGGATAGAATTTAGGAGGTGGCAATAGTTTTCACCCGTGGGCTAGATCCATTATCATTTTGCTATATTACTCAGGTACCCCGATGATAGTCTATCTTCACTAATCCTGGAGAGGTCTGGAGATATGAATGAGGTCCCCAATGTTATCCTAAAGAGAAAGTTGCACATGTACATACAGCACCCTATAGAGAGGGGAGGGGGAGAATGACGGAGCGGCACCCTGCTGTGCTCTCCCCCTTCACTTCCATTAGGAACGTTCATTGTCCATCGTCCGTGGATTCGCCATGATGGTGATTTGGACGATGGACGACGAGTGCTGTACACTTGCCAGATTTTCATCCGATATAGGCCCTGAGACGATTATTGGGTGAGAACCATTGGACGTGTGTACTTAGCTTAACAGTTGCCAGTAGACTCCTGGGAGTAGTTGATGCCGGGTTTTTAACCACTGATCTAAAGTTAGCCTTAAAGACAGGTTTCGCTGTAAATTTAACACTAATGCTATAACAAATATATTGCTAAATGTGTAGATGAGTGGGAAGCAATAAAGTCATTGATTACATATACAGGCTTTGCTTATTTCTGGCCTTTCTATCTGACAAATTAGATCAGCCTGCTTGTCAATAGAACGGGAGGTGAAGAAAAAATCCTTTAGAAAGGTAAAATAAATGTTCTTAGTTGAACAGATAAAAATATATAAATCATCAAGAGTTTTCTTTCAGTCAGTTTTATTAGTTTTTAACAGTACAAACACATACATAACAATGCATACATAACAATGCATACATAACAATGCATACATAACAAACAAGGGACCCAAAGAAAAGGACGCAAAACAAGGGCTACACCCCCACTATGGCAAGAAAACAGCGGAACACAGGCGTCTTTTTACATATATAAACCATTGTCAGTATGGAAGGGGGATAATATATAGGGGAATCTAGGAAAAAACCCAGGGGAAATAAAGAGGGGGGGGGGATAAAAGTTAAAAATCATCAAGAGTTGTAACTCTTCCCGACTCTATAAAACTTGAATCCAGGTGAGCTATAAATATACTTTATTGATAAAGCATGGAATCAGACCGGTCCATGTGTTTCAAGGGCAGTAAGGGAATGTGTGATTCCCTGTTTTATAAATAGAACCTTTTATATCTGCTTTGGACAATATGCTTTGTGTGTTTTATTTAGAAGTGAATCTTCCCCTCTGGTTGCTGTTAAAGAATATGCAACATTTGGTGCAAATCACAAAACCAAAACAAAAAAATGTTCTATGATAAGCAGAAAGAGGGTTGTGTAATCCAGTGGGTACAATGGAGGACTGGTGAGCACAGAATGCACACTTACAGCATAGAGACTGGGAAGTGATAGGAATGGAATGTTCAGCACTATACAGAGGTATGAAATGTAGAGTAGATGAGTGCAGAATATAAAACTTACAGTGCAGCATATAGAGTAGTCGGTTAGGAAGCACAGAACCAATGCATAATAAAGTGGGATAGCATTGAGTACGTAATATACAACACAACAAACACAGATTTGTTGATACTGGAACATAACATACATAGTGAGAATAATGTACAGTTTAGCATGCAGACTAGGAGCTTTGTATTGTATAGAATGTACAGACTGGAGTACATGGAAGGACAAGGTGAATAGTACAGCCAGTGGGGGGGCATTATGTAATTCAGATAGTGGGACAATGTCAAGTAGAGAATATTGAACAATGTGAATGGAGTGGGACAGTACACTCTGAAGTACAGGCGGAAGCCATGGTGGAGTAAAGAACACACAGCATACAGAGTCAACCGATCTATTCACAATCAGACTATTCACAGCAAATTAGTAAATTATCTTTTAAAATGTCTTAAATACTAATCTGATATTATTCTTCAGTGGCTACAAGTAATCCTTAAAAATAAATTAAATTGAATGTAATTTTAAGTGTAACACTTTGCAGTCCTTGAAAAATTGAACATGACTTTTTAAACTTTTTTTTACCATAGAACAAATTGTTGTGGGAATTTAGTGGTGACAAAATTAAATAATCAGTAATTGAGTTCTAATTACATCCAATAATAAACATGATAAGTGAAAAAAACATATTTTGATCCTTCCAAAACTTCAGTGCTGTAAGATAACAGCAAGTGGTTATGTCAAAGTATCTTATTGGGAAATGTTATGAAAATGCTTCTCGTCCGTAGATACAGGGCCAGTGATTGTTATCACCCTAGGACAGGTAGTATGATCAAGGCCCCACTTCTAAGATTTGCTGGCAGCAATATATTACAGTTTTGCTCTGGGGTTTAAAAGATAGAAAGAAAAATGGGAGTACAGAAGCTGTCACTGCCGGACTACTTCTAAGAATAAATACTTGTCTCTGACATTAATATTTGTTGGATTACTGCGTAGGAAGTTATGGAGATAATAAATGCCGGCCCTGGACTTGCAGACCGGATGATACTTTTCATCGATTGTTCTCCACCTATCAGCACTCTTATGTCGGCCATTTTCCTGGCAACCTTTTGGCAATTTCAAGAACTATTAATGGCAATTTTCCATGAATGATTTACTTGGCAGATTTTCATTTAGCACACATGGAAATGTTTGTATTATTATAACATACACAAGACAAGAAGCATTATATAAAACACCAGATTTAAATTTGTTATGTCCAAAATATGCATTTATTCTAAGTACCGATACCCTCTGTACTAATGCCTTAAATATGCTCCGACTTAACTGGCATGTGTAGTAAATGCGGTCAGAGAATGCTTTGGTGATTTTATTTGGTTTGTTGGCATGACATGAGACATGTTTTATACTAAAAGGATTCCAATTTACATTCTTAACACTCAGTCATAATAAACTTTAGGTAATAATGTAGCAGAAAACCTTTCTCATAAAATACCTAAACATTTTTTTTAATATAAAAGTTTGAAAGAATAGTTTCAAAGTTTACCAGTCTAAATTTTAGACACGTTATTCCAGCAAGGGTTAAGAATGGGGGGGGGGGCTTACAAGTACTCACCTGATAGTTGTGTCTCGTCACCTTTGCCTGTAATAGAAACAGTCAAGGTTGGCAGACAAATGCCACTTTCTCATGTCAGTGTGTCGGTAGGAAAGGAGGGGGAGGGGCTAAACCAGCTGCACTTCAATGACAGTTACTTGTTTTGGTTCCTTGTTTTTGCAATGGGAGATTTAGACCAAAAAATACCAAACAAGTCCAAAAACATCATGGTTTGGAACAATTCGGGTGGTTGTCGTCATTTCAATTCCTGTGCATGATGGAAAACACGTTTCTAGATTCTTTATTTAGGAATAATACTACACATACATATACTACTGTTTGTGATAGGTTTTTTAATTTTTACTATTCTCTCAGTACTGCATGGACCAAGAAGAAACATTGAAAAGTTAGCGTTTCTGTGTTCCTGAGTGGTGGATCTGGGCAGGAAGTGAGATCAGGAGGAATGGATTGACATGGCCCACTCCAAGGTCTCTTAGAACCCCTCACTATTTGAGGCAAACTATAATGCCCTGTTAGAATGGTACCTGCTCTCTGATACCACCCCTAGTCCTCCCCATAATAATACAACCAAAAGGATAGGAACACCTTTAAAATGAAGCTGGTGTACCTAGCTAATATAATATATGGCTGCCTGTATTTGCCTAATACACAGATAAGGCTAATAAATAATAACTCCGGGCTGTATTCACTCTAATGGCACATGTGAGCCAATGCATCCTGATTAAATGGGAATGGGGGAGGGGGGCAACCTTAAAGTATACCAATGGTGAATACTTTTTTCTTGTTTATTTTCTCTTTTCTGGCAACTTCAGGAACAATCAGAAGGTTTTCTACATTTCAGAAAGCATTCTCTCTCCCCGGTTTGGTAGTCTGTAACAACATGTATGAAAATACAAAGCACACAAGCAGGGTCTCGCACTCTTACATAGCAGATATTACGCTTTATTTATGTGTTTACATGATTCTAATCGTATTAGTCATTTTGTATAGAACAATGCCAGGGACAATATAACTTGGTGCGAAATATATTTTATTGCTTTGTGTCAACAAACCCATTTTTTTTGCTCCTCAAACCAATGACCAGAATATCAAAAGGCGTTTATGCCTGTCCCGCCAGGTCATCCATGACCTGTACATCTTTCTGGAAGGTAAAATTGCAGCAAAAAATATTGCAGCAAAAAATATTGCAGCAAAAAATATTGCAGCAAATCACGTTGCCCCTAATTTGTGCACTGAGCCAGTATACAGTTTCCTGGGTGTTTATGAAGGTTTCAATGCCATTTTAGACCTTGGCCCAGTATATATTCACTTCCTCACATCAGCTTGGAAGTGGAGGAACATAAAGGTGGATTTCTCCTTTAACCGGAAGCAATATCAGCCACGAATGTCCGGTAGTCTGTGATGTGACATTCCAGAGGCAGCACAGCAGAGGTCTGTGTTATCGCCCTGTAAAGAAATAGATTACATTATTAGGATGTGTTAAGCAGCATGGTAAATCATGTTTTGGTGGCAACTAGATGGTGCTGGATTGTATTTTTTATGCTTTTTGGCTACATTATAACTTCAGTCTTCCTGGAGGGGGCAGGGGTCTGTGACAACAATCCCAAGCCTGGGACAAGGACAATCTGACAATCAACAATGTGATTCACTCTGGACCTGAAGCGGGCTGTGGGTCAAGTAGAGAAAACCCTGGTGTGTATGATTGTGAGAGAGATACACCATGTGCTAGAGACACACAGCTGTCATAAGCCATGGAAGCTGCCCGAATCCTTTGTCAGCTGTAAGAAGACAAACACTATAACAAGAACTAATATGTATTTTAAGTGTTCTGTGAATGCAGTGTAACACTAGAGTTACAAAGGTCGCTAAGGGTTGTGCTCTTCGGTCATTTTATTGCTTTTTGGTTGTTAGGAGACATTGTTACTACTGACTACCACACCGTGAGCTGTGAAAATAGTAATTATACTAGGGCTTCCGGGAATATCTGAAAGTTAGTTCTT
>NC_092858.1:177251750-177253841 GCF_032062135.1 Pyxicephalus adspersus
TAATAAACTTTAAATAAAAAACACAAAAATCTGAGGTTTTTATGATTTTTCTCATAAACTAATAAACAACTAATAAACATCCCGGGTGTGATATATTTTGAAACAAGGGAAATGGTCAAAAGATGGTCAGTGATCAAATGTATTGGCATGTAGGCAGTGCACTGTAACAGTGGATCTCTCACTTCAACTGTCAGAAAGATACTCTCTACTTTGTATTGGATTCAATAGTTATTTGTATTCAATCTGAAACATAAAATTTGAATTTCCGGCTGGCCACGCCCCCGCCACATGGACAGACGTCTCCAGTAAACTCCTCCGGTGACTCATCGAGACGCAGGGCCGCTATTGCAGGGGGAAGACAGGAGCCTGCAGGAAGATGTGATGGCTGAAGCAGAATGGAAGAGGATGCCGGCAGATAAGGTAAGTCTTTATCATTTATTTATCGCTGCTTTACCTACCCTGAGTGTGACTCGGGGTTACCACTTTTAGCAAGTTTTTTCTACCACAATCCTTGGCCCGGCGCATATCTGAGCGCACAAAAGAACGTGCGCACGTAACGCTACGCGCATTAATGTACGCACGTAATGCCAGTGCATGAGCCTACGCACGTACTGTTTCCTTATATATTTTCACAAAACATCTTAGCCATTCTGCATGCAAACAAAAAATTTTAAAACACAAAAAAAGAAAACGACATAAAACAAGGCAGCTACAAGAAAAAAAGAACTGAATGTAAGATAACACCATTTACTTTATTCCTCCAAAAATGGTTTTGGTGTGTTGTCCCACAACTGTTTTAGTTTTTTCCTTCTAGTAACATGGAGCCAAGGAGAATGGCCACCACCACTGCCAACACCACCATCACCACCACCCCAGGGTCTTCAGTCCATAGACCAACAGGCAGCTCCCTCAGGCCAGCTAGGTTGCCTTGTGAATCAGGCCAAGTAACATCTAGGCCCCTGGGCCCTTGGCACCTCCAGCCAGTTTGAGCCGGACCAGGGATTCTGCTTCCAAGGCAACCGGCTTCAATCCTGAGCAAAATGCAGCCCTCATGGAGTCCTCCGTACAACATTTTCCACTACTCCGTGGGGGCTTGCACTCCCGGACGTCCCAAGCTGTAAGGCAGGGACTCTGGGAGGAAATTGCCCCGGCGCCACCCTGTTCCCCGGCTGTTGCCTGGCCACCTCTACCTCCTGCCCGCCCACCTTGTGCCCCTGCAAGCCCACCCTATGCCCCTTCCCACCCATCTTTGCCCCTGTAAGCCCACCCCATGCCCCTACTCACCCACCTTGTACCCCTGCCTACCTAGCTCCTGCCCACCCACCTTGTGCCCCTGTCACAGGATGGAATTGGATTGGCAATGCTGGAACGCCTTCAAATGTGTCCTTAAAAACAAATAAAATAACCCTCACAAAATCTGGCTTTTAGTTTTTTTTTACAATTTTTTTTTTTTTTGTATTCTCCCCCATAACTAAATGTGCAAAACCCAACAAATATATAAATACAACCTAAAAATATAACAATATAAAGCTTTTTGAAAAACATAAATACAAAAGTTGTCAGGGGCCATCCCAAGCTGGCGCTCCACCGCAGACATCCTCCTGTGCAGCCAATAAAGGCTATCCCGCCTTGTAAAAAACACGATGCATAAAACACATTTAAATGTGCAGACATGCATGCATGATGCCTAAAAACAAATTTGAATGTGCATGCATGGACATACATGTATGCTTATGCAACTAAAAAAAATTACCTGGATGATTAAGCACAGGTCCCTCTCTGCAAACAACGGGCACGGCATGATAACGCAGATATGAAACTCCCGCCTACTGAAAAATGTGCGTACGCTATGCATTTGCACATATACCTACTGTATGCATATTAATACCCGCATGTAACTGCTTTCTTTTTGGTGCAAAAGTATGTGCATATTATTTCATAAGAATATACTTTTTTTTTCTTTTTTGTTTGGTTTCTTTTTGGAATTATGGACTAACCTGCTGGTTTGAACACTGAGCCAAACATATGTTCTTGCTTTTCCAGCCTTTTAAGGTGTTTTTGCAGTTTGAATTGCATTTGAGACCTTGGCCA